>NC_053500.1:9422093-9459593 GCF_905171775.1 Rana temporaria | reverse complement strand
TGAAAAGGGGGGGGGGGGGGTTGCCGCGAATTGAGAAGCTAAGGGTTTCCATCCGGGCCCCTTACAGGTGTACTGCCTGTACCCCCCTGATGGCGGCCCTGGTCACAGATACACCAATTGGGTTACATCCATTGAGGGACACAGGAAATGTAGAAAGTCCTAAACCAGGGATCCTCAAACTACGGCCCTCCAGCTGTTGTAGAACTACACATCCCATGAGGCATTGTAATACACTGACATTCACAAACATGACTAGGTATGATGGGAATTGTAGTTCCTGAACAACTTGAGGGCCGTAGTTTGAAGACCCCTGTCCTAAACCATGGGTGCTCAACTTATGGCCCTCCAGCTGTTGTCATCACATGCCTGACGAAGGGGTCCTGCGTGGCTTCCGAAACGTTGCTCAATTTGTAGCCCTCCACTTGTTGCAGAACTACAAGTCCCATCAAGCCTTTGCCTTTGGGAAGTTATGCTTGTTACCATAGGCGTGCACAGGGGGTGCGCTGGGTGTGACTGGGCACACCCTAATCACCAGGTGTGCCGTGGCTGATCTCCATGCTGCCACAGCCAGAGTAATACAGCAACGTTCTCATTTTTGGTGTCACAGATACACCAGTAAGAATTACATCCAGTGGCGGCCGGTGCTCAATCTTTTTGGGGGCGGGTCAGGGGGCCAGGTTTGTTTGACGACCCCCCCCCCCCACCCCCAAAAAAAGCGCACTTATTATAACCCATTGAGGGGACACAGAAAATGTAGAAATTCCTAAACCATGGGTGGTCAACTTGTGGCCCTTGTGGCTTGTGGCACGCATAGCGTGCCGATCCGAAAGGGGTGACCCGTTCGGATTACGGATCAACGGTGATCCGTTGCACCACTAGAGTCTATGGAAAGGGTGCGCGGCTTTGAAAAATCGGTCCTCCCCGACCGTGGGTCCCTCAGCCAGCAAACTTTTAGGCCGTGTACACACCATCGGTCCAAACCGATGAAAACGGACTGAAGTTCAGTTTCATCGGTCCAAACCGTCTGTGTGTACGCCCCATCGGTCAGTTATCCTTCGGACAAGAATTAGAGAACTTGCTTTAAAATCGAACCGATGGACCGCTGACCGATAGGTCCAAACCGATGGTTAGTACACAAAAGCATTGGTTCAAAACCCGCGCATGCTCCGAATCAAGTCAACGCATGCTTGAAAGCATTGAACTTCGTTTTTTTAGCACGTCGTGTGTTTTACGTCACCGCGCTCTGACCCGATCGGTTTTTTCGAAACGATGGTGTGTACTCACATCAGACCATCAGTCTGCTTCAGCGGTGAACCGATGAAAACGGTCCGTCAGACCATTCTCATCAGATGGACTGACCGTGTGTACGTGGCCTTAGAGGAGAACTGGGGCTACATGTGTTCCGAGTTTTGGGTCCAGGGGGCCTACGGCCGGTGGGTACCAGATCCCCAAATTTACCAGAGAAATTACCATTTAACATGGGAGTCTATGGAAGGGGTGCCGACTTTAAAAAATTGGTGCTCCCCGGCCGTAGGTCCCCCGGACAACAAACGTTGCACACTTGTAGAAGAGTGGGGCTCCATGTGTGCCAAGTTTGGGGTCCAGGGGACCTCCGGCCGGCACCGGGTCCCCAAAGTCCGGGAGATCAGGCGCAAAAAGGTGACTCGAATATAAGCCGAGGGGGGCATTTTCTGCACCAAAAAATGTGCTGAAAAACTCGGCTTATACTCGAGTATATACGGCAAATAGAATTCTAGAAATCTATTCCTTTATTTTCCAGTCTATTTTAGTCATTTGAAAATTGGAAAACCTTTCAGATTCAATTCGAAAACGCTTCGAATTCGATGCAAAAACTTTTCGAATCAATTCAAAAACGAATAAACGAAACAAATTCCAAAAATAAATTAAACAAATGAAACAAATTTAACTAAACAAATTTATGTAAATAACAAATTGAAACAAAACAATTTTATTTTATGTTTTCATTCTGCACATGTCTAGTGTGACCAAATTGCTGTCACTGACATCATTGCCCTGCCCCCCAGTGATGCTGACTCTGCCTCCAGGCAGCTGCCCACGGCTCCTGGATGGCAATGGAATTGCGTGTGACTAAAACCCGCACAGTTGGCAACCCTATCAACTATACATCTATTGGGTATCATTTTATTTCCTCTAGGAAAATGCGACACATACCAATGCAATTATACAAGCACATTAGACATTTGCAATCTTATTTGATTGTCTCGGGCAGGGCCGATCCTAGGGTCACAGGTGCCTGAGTACAGAAATATTTCTGGTGCCCCCCACATGGGCGTGACCATTTTACTAACTCCTCCCCTTTACAAATGTTTATATGGCAATGACTCAACCACAGAGATGCTCCCCCACAAAGTCTTCATTACCCTGGGATCCTTACATGATCTCTTAACAATAAACAAAACACAGGAAGAGAAGCAGAGTACTTTATTGGGACCTGGAGTGGGGCCTCTCTGATGGACACAGAGAGGGCTTCTGTTAGATCAGTGGTCTCAAAGTACCGGCCCGCGGGCCATTTGCGGCCCGCGGACCAGTTATAAATGGCCCTCAGGCAGGGTGGAAGTGAGGGGAGCAAAAAAAAAAAAAAAAATTTTTTTTTTTTTTTTTTTGAGCTGGTGCCATCTGGCGGTGAGCCGTTGGTATTACAAGTTATTACCACCAGATGTGAGCTGGCGCCATCTGGTGGTGGCCGTTGGTATTACAAGTTAAGCATTACAAGTTAAACAGCAATTCTAATGTCATTTTTCACTATTTTCACTGCCATATTCTTCCCTCTAATTAGAACCCCCAAACATTATATATATTTTTTATCCTAACACCCTAGAGAATAAAATAGCGATCATTGCAATACTTTCTGTTACGCCGTATTTGCGCAGCGGTCTTACAAGCGCACTTTTTTGGGAAAAAATTACACTTTTTTTAATTAAAAAATAAGACAACAGTAAAGTTATCCCCATTTTTTTTTATATTATGAAAGATAATGTTACGCCGAGTAAATTCATACCCAACATGTCACGCTTCAAAATTGTGTCCGCTTGTGGAATGCCGACAAACTTTTTTACCCTTTAAAATCTTCATAGGCGACGTTTAAAAAAATCTACATGTTGCATGTTTTAAGTTACAGAGGAGCTAGAATTATTGCTCTCACTCTACCAATCGCGGCGATACCTCACATGTGTGGTTTGAACACCGTTTACATATGCGGGCGCTGCTCACGTATGTGTTCGCTTCTGCGCGCAAGCTCGTCGGGACGGGGTGCGTTTTCTGGCTCCTAACTTTTTTAGCTGGCTCCTAGATTCCGAGCAAATTTGTCAAACCCTGACTTACACCAGTGCTGGTGGTAATAATGCGCTCGCTGACACCAGTGCTGGGGGTTAATAATGTGTTCGCTGACACCAGTACTGTTGTTTTTGAAGTTTGAAAGTTTGCATGCGGCCCCCCATGGCATATGAAAACTTGTCTTGTGGCCCTCAGGTAATTTGAGTTTGAGACCCCTGTGTTAGATAGTCTGTTAGAAAGAGCCCCCTGACATACTACAGACATGATACAGGAGATTGCCAGAGACTGCAGACATGATACAGGAGACGGTCAGAGACTGCAGACATGATACAGGAGACGGTCAGAGACCACGGACATAGTACAGGAGGTGGTCAGAGACTGCAGACATAGTACAGGAGGCGGTCAGAGACTGCAGACATAATACAGGAGATGGTCAGAGACTGCAGACATGATACAGGAGACGGTCAGAGACTGCAGACATGATACAGGAGACGTCAGAGACCACGTACATAGTACAGGAGGTGGTCAGAGACTGCAGACTTAGTACAGGAGATGGTCAGAGACTGCAGACATAGTACAGGAGATGATCAGAGACTGCAGACACAGTACAGGAGATGGTCAGAGACTGCAGACATAATACAGGAGATGGTCACAGACTGCAGACATAGTACAGGAGGCGGTCAGAGACTACAGACATAGTAAAGGAGATGATCAGAGACTGCAGACATAGTACAGGAGATGGTCAGAGACTGCAGACATAATACAGGAGATGGTCACAGACTGCAGACATAGTTCAGGAGATGGTCAGAGACTGCAGACATAGTACAGGAGATGGTCAGAGACTGCAGACATAATACAGGAGATGGTCAGAGACTGCAGACATAGTACAGGAGATGATCAGAGACTTCAGACACAGTACAGGAGATGGTCAGAGACTGCAGACATAATACAGGAGATGGTCACAGACTGCAGACATAATACAGGAGATGGTCACAGACTGCAGACATAATACAGGAGATGGTCACAGACTGCAGACATAGTGAAGGAGATGGTCAGAGACTACAGACATAGTACAGGAGATGGTCAGAGACTACAGACATAGTACAGGAGATGGTCAGAGACTACAGACATAGTACAGGAGATGGTCAGAGACACATCAGAGACACATCAGTTCTGGACGGTCACACACCTATGCTCAGAACACTAGTTCTGGATGGACACAAACAGGGAGAGAAGGAGGGAGGGGAAAACTCTGCCACTTCGGCGCCCACACCTCTGCAGGCACCTGGGTGCAAAGCAGCCTGTGCACCCTGCCTGGCATCGGCCCTGGTCTCGGGGACATTGTATGAAAGGTTGCTGGGTAGAAATAGCTTACAGATAAACAGCACTCCCTGGTGGGCAATTCCTCATGAAAAATACAAAAGTTATACCCAACTCAATACTTTCGTATGTATTTCCTGTTCTTTATTTTCTTTCTGTACATTGTTTTGAGTTTATGTTTGTTGCATGAATAGAAACGTACCTCTGTAACCCTTACATTGTGATGTTCTTGCACAGTTTTATCAATTACTGTAATAATAGTAGCAGAAGTGAAGAAAGAGAAGAGTTCAATCTTGTGCGCGCCTGACTTGTTTATTTACAGCTCATAAAAAATACGTTTTAAAAACTCTTTGGGAAAACACTTGTCTCCGGCCTCCAGGCCATGTTCTTCCTGCGCAGCTCACCAGTCCCCCTGCAGTCTGCATCCTTAACAACACCACCCAAGCATTGCAATGGCAATGGATTCATTTCCATCTCTCATAAAACTACAAGGCCCAGCATTTCATTCTTTCCAGCCACGCATTGTCAAACAGCAGCTGAGAGACCACGCGTTGTTTAACGTCACTGCATCAAAATAAAGGTTTATGCCACGTACACACGAGCGGTTTTCCCTTCGGGGAAAAAAAAAACAATGGTTTTCCCAACGGAATTCCTCTCAAGCCTACCTTGCATACACACGGCATAAATATGCGCCGCTGTATGTGAATCCGGGCCATTATTTCCAGATTCCCATGCAGGACCTAGACCAAGAATCTTTACATTGTGCAGAAACTCCTCCATTTCATTGGCTCCTTCACATCAGGAGGCAAACTGTGATTGGCTGATTTAGTTTAATGCCAAATGTGTAATTTCTCCCCCCCCCCCCCCCCCGCAGTATACGTGTTGTTGTTGGCTAAACAGTGGGAGGAATGAGGGAATACAGACATATGTAGCATTGTCCAGCTCCGAAATTCCTCTCACCAATACACTAAATTCCTGCTTTTGTTAACTTACCAACACATTGTAATGAATGGCGAGCAGGCCTTTTGTTTGTGGAGCAGGCTGTAACATTTGTTAACGCTGCTCCTTTTTCCCCCCTTCTTTTGAAGACAGGTTAAAAAATGAAACATTTTGGAGACATAAAGTGGGATCATTTATCAAGGTTTCTCCGAGAGAGAGAAATGAGGAGAAAAACTCTTCTATGGCATGGAGACGCTGTGACAGGAGGGAATCATTCAGAGCGGAATGCTTTATTTTAGAAGATGTATGGATCTGATCAACATATGAAAGATACAAATTATTTACTTTATTTATCATTAGAACAATGCATTGCACATATGTCACCATCTATACAGTCATGGACGAAATTGTCGGCACACCAATTTTATTTCCAGAAAATCAAGTATTTCTCACAGAAAAGTATTGCAGTATCACATGTTTTGCTATTCACATGTTTATTCCCTTTATGTGTGTATTGGAATAAAACAAACAAAAGGGAGGAAAAAAAGCAAATTGGACATAACGTCACACAAAACTCCAAGAACGGTCTGGTCAAAATTCTTGGTATCCTTTAAAAATTGTGGACAAATAAGATCGTTTCAAGCATGTGATGCTCTTTTAGACTCACCTGGGGCAAGTAACAGGTTAAAAATCACACCTGAAAGCAGATAAAAAGGAAGAGAAGTTCACTTAATCTTTGCATTGTGTGCCCATCAAATGCAACCACTGTGCCCATCAAATGCAGCCACTGTGCACATCAAATGAAGCCACTGTTCCATCAATTGTCACCACTGTGCCATGCCATCAAACACAGCCACTGTGCCATGCCATCAAACACAGCCACTGTGCCATCAATTGTCACCACTGTGCCATGCCATCAAACGCAGCCACTGTGCCATCAATTGTCACCACTGTGCCACGCCATCAAACGCAGCCACTGTGCCATACCATCAAACGCAGCCACTGTGCCAATTGTCGCCACTGTGCCCTTTGTCGCCACTGTGCTCTTTAATTGTCACCACTGTGCCAATTGATGCCACTGTGCCCTTTAATTGTCGCCACTGTGCCCATTGTCGCCACTGTGCCCATTGATGCCACTGTGCCCATTGTCGCCACTGTGCCCATTGATGTTACTGTGCCCATTGTCGCCACTGTGCCCATTGTCGCCGCTGTGCCCTGTAAAATGCACTTACCTTTCTGGGGGACAGCCATCCTCATTCCAAGTCCCTCGATGTCTTTTCCCGCCCTCGATGACGCTTCAGCCAATCAGGTTACAGGTAACCAGAACCGGTGAACCTTATTGGCTGAGATGCCTGTCAGTCTTATCTAAGGAACGCACCGCCGGTAGGTTCCTTAGATAAGTTTCCGGAAGCCGACTACAGCCTGAGGGCCGCTGGCTCTGATAGGCACTTCCACACAGCCAACCAGCGGCCGTTATTCAGGTGGCCGGCGCTCACCATCCGGCCATCTGAATAGTCGGCGCGGCAACAATAACATAGATTCATGCAATGCATGAATCTATGTTATTGTAATCAGTGGCAGTGCGAGACCCAGAGGGGGCGGCGCTCCGGCGCCCTCTATAGACGCACCGACACTGAAGAGAAGAAGAGAACTGTCTGAGGACTTGAGAACCACAATTCTCTGATGCACACCATGGTATCCCTCTAGAAGCTGGAAATCCTTTAATAGACACCACTTCCGGGTCCCATGCAGAGCGGCCGCCATGCTACATTGTAAACTCGGAATGTCAGCCGTTCAGCACAGGCACCATTCAGTTTTCTTTTTCTCAATAAATACAAATAGGTAGATTCAGAAAGAGTTAGACCGGCTTATCAGTAGAATCTACGCCGACTTATGTTTAAGTGTATTCTCAGAGATATGCTTAAACATATTTAAGATACGATGGTTTGCGCCGTCCTATCTTAGGTTGCAATATTGAGGCTGGCCGCTAGGTGGCGCTTCCATTGCGGTCGGCGTAGAATATGCAAATTAGTAGATACGCCGATTCACAAACGTACGCCCGGCCGACGCAGTACTTTTACGCCGTTTACGTTAGAGCTAGGCCCTAGTTGGACTAGCCAATGTTAAGTATGGCCGCCGTTCCCGCGTCGAAATTCGAAATTTTTATGTCGTTTGCACAAGTCGTCTGTGAATAGGGATTTACGTCGTTTACGTCCACGTCAAAATCAATAGGCCCGTGCGGCGTACTTAGCCGCAATGCACACTGGGAAATGTAGGCGCCCGGCGCATGCGCAGTTAAGAAAAAACGTCAAAAACGTAAGGTCAAGGCCCATTAACATAAAACACGCCCCCTTAGATAAATTTGAATTAGGCGCCCTTAGGCCCGCCCGCTTTAGGCTACGCCGCCGTAAGTTAGCAGGCAAGTACATTGAGAATCATGTACTTGCCTCGCTAACTTACGGCGGCATTGCTTAAATGCCTTAAGCTACGCCGCCGCAAAGTTGCGGCAAAGTACCTGAATCTAGCTAAAAGCATTTTATGATTACACGAGGTGGAGAGGTGGGCTGGTGTCGTCACAATCTGCACCTCGTCCAATCAAAGAACACTTGAGAAAATGCAAAAACAGTCTCTGACTGGCGTCCCTGCCGAATGGGTGACCTCCTGTGCTGTGCAGGCCCCTCTGCTCAGCCTGGGACCTGGATATTAGATTTTTTTGGGGGTTTTGGGTTTAATAGCGCTGTAAAAAGTACTGCCCCAGTGTTGAGGTCCTGGCAGCCCAGGTGGATTAGTTTACCTACAGAATAAATTATCAATACAACCATGAAAATAGATATCTATGTAATGAGATAGAGATATAGACGCACAGGCTTTCTAGAGGTGTTTTCATGTTATCGGCATAAAATGGTAAAAAAAAAAAAAACCTTTTGGTAAATGTGCGCGGTATTAAATTGTGGAAAAGACATAAAAACGTCAAAATGGAAAAAGCTGCGATTCCATCTTGATTAGGATCTCATTAAGTCTCCCTGCATATTAGAGAGCTGCTGTTAAGCTTTCCGGATAACATATAATGAGTTTCCTGTTCAAACCATAAAGACATAAAATCCATTTCCAAAGTTTGGTGGTGTTGGAAAACAGAATACACATACCTGAAGGATTAGAACAAATCCACCAGTATTATGCTTCCTATCCAGTCACCTTTGTTTTACTTTATGTATTTATCCCTCCGGAGCACGAGGCAAACATCTGAACCCTTGGAAATAGGAGTGTAAACCTAGAATATGGAACCATCAGTCCGGCCATACACGGGGCGAATTCCCAAAGAATTTTCTTTCAAAATCGTAACTAAGAATTTTCATTAAAATTTTCACACCATTAGTGTCCCGGCCACAAAATCTTATTTTCTGTAGCAACATGAGGGGAGATTGAAGGCTTGATTGGTCAAAATTTAGAAATCAATGGTGGGCCCATCGGATCATAAAACGCACAAAAGTTCTGATTTTCAAAAGATTTTTTTTTCTTTAAAAATACCAAACATGTTATACTTACCTGCTCTGTGTGTCCATTCAGACACAGATCCACAGTCCGGCCACACCCTCTCTCTCTCCTGATTGGCTGACTGACTCTGATTGACAGCAGCAGTTGCCAATGGCGCCACTGCTGTGTCGCAGCCAATCAGGAGGGAGAGTCCCGGACGGCTGAGGCTCTCGTTCAACATCACTCAATAGAGATGGGGCTCAGGTAAGTATTTGGAGGGCTAAGGGGGCTGCTACACACTAAGGGCCAGTTTCTTGTACAGCGGCATATCTTTGTGCGGGCGTAACGTATCCAATTTACGTTACGCCTCCGCAACTTAGACGGGCAAGTGCAGTATTCTCAAAGCACTTGCTCCGTAAGTTGCGGCGGCATTAGCTTAAATCGGCCGGCGTAAGCCCGCCTAATTCAAATATGGAACAGGGGGGCGTGTTTTATGTAAAATAACCATGACCCGACGTGATTGACGTTTTTCACGAATGGCGCATGCGCCGTCCGTGGACATATCCCAGTGTGCATTGCTCCAAATACGCCGCAAGGATGTATTGGTTTTGACGTGAACGTAAATTACGTCCAGCCCCATTCACGGACGACTTACGCAAACAACGTAAAATATTCAAAATTCGACGCGGGAACGATGTCCATACTTAACATTGGTATGCCGCATGTACGCCACCATATAGCAGGGGTAACTTTACGCCGGAAAAAGCCTAACGTAAACGGCGTATCTGTACTGCGTCGGCCGGGCGTACGTTCGTGAATTTGCGTATCTAGCTGATTTACATATTTCTAGGCGTAAATTAGCATACACGCCCCTAGCGGCCAGCGTAAATATGCAGTTACGATCCGACGGCGTAAGACACTTACGCCGGTCGGATCTAATAGAAATCTATGCGTAACTGATTCTAAGAATCAGGCGCATAGATACGACGGCTCAGACTCAGAGATACGATGGCGTATCTGGAGATACGGCGTCGTATCTCCTTTGTGAATCTGGCCCAGAAGGTTTTTAATCTTATTGCCCTTAGAATCACTTTAAGGCCTCATGCACGCGGCTATGGTTAATCGTTTGCGGACCAACTGCCACAGTTATACTGCGGCAGGTTGGCTCCGCTGGGCGGACCATCGTAGCTGTACGTCAGTCGTTTTAAGCGGGTAGAAGGCACACGCGCCGCCAAGGGGGAGGCCGATGCTCGTGACCGGCGGTAGCGATGATAGCAAGGAACCGCGATCTGTAATTTCCCCTAGTAAGTCCCATCCCCCGTTCAGTTAGAACACATATTAATGAACACAATTAACCCCTTGATCGCCCCCTAGTGTTAACCCCTTCCCTGCCAGTGTCATTTATACAGTAACCAGTGCATTTTTATAGCACTGTTCGCTGTATAAATGCGAATGGTCCCAAAAATTTGTCAAATGTGTCCGCCGTAATGTCGCAGTCCCGATAAAAATCGCAGATCGCTGCCATTACTAGTAAACAAAATAAATGCTATAAATCTATCCCCTAGTTTGTAGAAGCCATGGGCCAGATCCACAAAGAACTGCCTATCTTTAGGCAGGCGTAGCGTATCTCAGATACACTTCGCCGCCGTAACTTAGAGCGGAGAGTTCCTTATCCAGAAAGAATTTGCGCCGTAAGTTATGGTGGCGTAGTGTAAATGTTTCGGCGTAAGGGCGCGAAATTCAAATGACTAAGATGTGGGCGTGTTTTATGTTAATTCATCTTGACCCCACGTAAATGACGTTTTTTTTAACGGCGCATGCGCCGTCCATGGGGGTATCCCAGTGCGCATGCTCGAAATCACTTCGCAAATAGTCAATGCTTTCGACGTAAACGTAATTTACGCAAAGCCCTATTCGCGAACGTTTTACGTAAACGACGGAAAATTTGACGCTGTCCCGACGTCCATACTTAACATTGCGTACGCCTCATAGAGCCAGGGGTAACTTTACGCCGGAAAAAGCCTTACGTAAACGACGTAAAAAAATGCACCGGGCGGACGTACGTTTGAGGATCGGCGTATCTAGCTAATTTGCATACTCGACGCGGAAATCAACGGAAGCGCCACCTAGCGGCCAGCGTAGATATGCACCTAAGATCCGACGGCGTACTAGGACGTACGTCAGTCAAATCTAGCCCCCATTCAGGCGTATCTTGTTTTGTGGATACAAAACAAAGATACGACAGCGCATCGTAGAACTTACGCGGTGTATCAATAGATACGCCGCCGTAAGTTCTTTGTGGATCTGGCCCCATAACTTTTGGGCGCTTTAGAACAAATAAACTCGCAAACACTGCGAGGCTTTGCTAAATTGGTTTGAAATAACGCAGCTTAGGCGAGTCTTTAGCGCTGATTGACTCCTGTCGCGGGATAAAGAGCGTTTACAGGAAAGCAGCGTGCATGGGGCCTCATACAGAAGACTTTCTGTGCACAAGCCGTTACCAGCAGGCAGGGTCAGAATGAATAGACTGGAAACAAAGCACACCGGGTGGCTGCTGGTGATCACAATCATTGGACAGTGATCAGCTGACAAAGTGCTGTTATCCAAGCGTTGTGTTTTTTTTTTTCTTCCGGTAAACAGAGAAGGGCAGACCTCTCAACCTCGCCGAAAACACGGAATATTCACAAATTTATTTCTCTGCTATGAAGACGCAAACTCAGAATTTTTTATAATGTGTACGGCCAGGCGAACAAACGATCGTACATTGTGTGCTTATTATTATTATTATTATTATTATTATTATTATTTTTATCATTATTCAGGATTTATATAGCGCCAACAGATTGTGCAGCATGACGTGTATCATACGTGTGTATGATATCTATACGGAATGACGTGTGTCCCGTGTACAGTATGATATCTATATGGAATGACGTGTGTCCTGTGTACAGTATGATATATATATGGAATGACGTGTGTCCCGTGGACAGTATGATATCTATATTGAATGACGTGTGTCCCGTGTACAGTATGATATCTATATGGAATGATGTGTGTCCCGTGTACAGTATGATATCTATATGTGATGACGTGTGTCCCGTGTACAGTATGATATCTATACGGAATGACGTGTGTCCCGTGTACAGTATGATATCTATACGGAATGACGTGTGTCCCGTGTACAGTATGATATCTATATGGAATGACGTGTGTCCCGTGTACAGTATAATATCTATATGGAATGTGTGTCCCGTGTACAGTATGATATCTATATGGGATGACGTGTGTCCCGTGAACAGTATGATATCTATACGGAATGACGTGTGTCCCGTGTACAGTATGATATCTATATGGAATGACGTGTGTCCTGTGTACAGTATGATATCTATATGGAATGACGTGTGTCCCGTGTACAGTATGATATCTATATGGAATGACGTGTGTCCCGTGTACAGTATGATATCTATATGGAATGACGTGTGTCCCGTGTACAGTATGATATCTATATGGAATGACGTGTGTCCTGTGTACAGTATGATATCTATATGGAATGACGTGTGTCCTGTGTACAGTATGATATCTATATGGAATGACGTGTGTCCCGTGTACAGTATGATATCTATATGGAATGACATGTGTCCTGTGTACAGTATGATATCTATATGGGATGACGTGTGTCCTGTGTACAGTATGATATCTATATGGAATGACGTGTGTCCCGTGTACAGTATGATATCTATATGGAATGACGTGTGTCCCGTGTACAGTATGATATCTATATGGAATGACGTGTGTCCCGTGTACAGTATGATATCTATATGGGATGACGTGTGTCCTGTGTACAGTATGATATCTATATGGAATGACGTGTGTCCCGTGTACAGTATGATATCTATATGGGATGACGTGTGTCCTGTGTACAGTATGATATCTATATGGAATGATGTGTGTCCCGTGTACAGTATAATATCTATATGGAATGTGTGTCCCGTGTACAGTATGATATCTATATGGGATGACGTGTGTCCCGTGTACAGTATGATATCTATATGGAATGACGTGTGTCCCGTGTACAGTATGATATCTATATGGAATGACGTGTGTCCTGTGTACAGTATGATATCTATATGGGATGACGTGTGTCCTGTGTACAGTATGATATCTATATGGAATGACGTGTGTCCCGTGTACAGTATGATATCTATATGGAATGACATGTGTCCTGTGTACAGTATGATATCTATATGGAATGACGTGTGTCCCGTGTACAGTATAATATCTATATGGAATGTGTGTCCCGTGTACAGTATGATATCTATATGGGATGACGTGTGTCCCGTGTACAGTATGATATCTATATGGAATGACGTGTGTCCCGTGTACAGTATGATATCTATATGGAATGACGTGTGTCCCGTGTACAGTATGATATCTATATGGAATGTGTGTCCCGTGTACAGTATGATATCTATATGGAATGATGTGTGTCCCGTGTACAGTATCATATCTATATGGAATGACGTGTGTCCTGTGTACAGTATGATATCTATATGGAATGACGTGTGTCCCGTGTACAGTATGATATCTATATGGAATGACGTGTGTCCTGTGTACAGTATGATATCTATATGGAATGACGTGTGTCCCGTGTACAGTATGATATCTATACGGAATGACGTGTGTCCCGTGTACAGTATGATATCTATATGGAATGACGTGTGTCCCGTGTACAGTATGATATCTATACGGAATGACGTGTGTCCCGTGTACAGTATGATATCTATATGGAATGATGTGTGTCCCGTGTACAGTATCATATCTATATGGAATGACGTGTGTCCTGTGTACAGTATGATATCTATATGGAATGACGTGTGTCCTGTGTACAGTATGATATCTATATGGAATGACGTGTGTCCCGTGTACAGTATGATATCTATACGGAATGACGTGTGTCCCGTGTACAGTATGATATCTATATGGAATGACGTGTGTCCCGTGTACAGTATGATATCTATACGGAATGACGTGTGTCCCGTGTACAGTATGATATCTATATGGAATGACGTGTGTCCCGTGTACAGTATGATATCTATATGGAATGACGTGTGTCCCGTGTACAGTATGATATCTATATGGAATGACGTGTGTCCCGTGTACAGTATGATATCTATATGGAATGACGTGTGTCCCGTGTACAGTATGATATCTATACGGAATGACGTGTGTCCCGTGTACAGTATGATATCTATATGGAATGACGTGTGTCCCGTGTACAGTATGATATCTATATGGAATGATGTGTGTCCCGTGTACAGTATCATATCTATATGGAATGACGTGTGTCCTGTGTACAGTATGATATCTATATGGAATGACGTGTGTCCTGTGTACAGTATGATATCTATATGGAATGACGTGTGTCCCGTGTACAGTATGATATCTATATGGAATGACGTGTGTCCCGTGTACAGTATGATATCTATATGGAATGACGTGTGTCCCGTGTACAGTATGATATCTATATGGAATGACGTGTGTCTCGTGTACAGTATGATATCTATATGGAATGACGTGTGTCTCGTGTACAGTATGATATCTATATGGAATGACGTGTGTCCCGTGTACAGTATGATATCTATATGGAATGACGTGTGTCTCGTGTACAGTATGATATCTATATGGAATGACGTGTGTCCTGTGTACAGTATGATATCTATATGGAATGACGTGTGTCCCGTGTACAGTATGATATCTATATGGAATGACGTGTGTCCCGTGTACAGTATGATATCTTTATGGAATGTGTGTCCCGTGTACAGTATGATATCTATATGGAATGACGTGTGTCCCGTGTACAGTATGATATCTATATGGAATGACATGTGTCCCGTGTACAGTATGATATCTATATGGAATGACGTGTGTCCCGTGTACAGTATGATATCTATACGGAATGACGTGTGTCCCGTGTACAGTATGATATCTATATGGAATGACGTGTGTCCCGTGTACAGTATGATATCTATATGGAATGACGTGTGTCCCGTGTACAGTATGATATCTATATGGAATGACGTGTGTCCCGTGTACAGTATGATATCTATATGGAATGACGTGTGTCCCGTGTACAGTATGATATCCATATGGAATGACGTGTGTCCCGTGTACAGTATGATATCTATATTGAATGACGTGTGTCCCGTGTACAGTATGATATCTATATGGAATGACGTGTGTCCCGTGTACAGTATGATATCTATATGGAATGACTTGTATAGCTGGGTGGGGTCATTGTTCCAGCGGGGGGGGGGGGGGGGGTAATATGTCACCTATGTGCCCTTCCATCATACAATAGAGGTTATTCTGGCTGCAGCTGTATTCATGCAGATTCCGGCCCCAAGATGTGGGGGATGTTCCCTTATCTGGCCCGACTCTTTTTATTTGGAATCCTCTACAGTTTCCCTTCGCTTCACTAAGCACAACAATCCAAGTCCCTTTGAACCTAATGAAATCAGAGCACCATCACAATCCTTTTCAAAGGATTTCAGTTTTTTGCAGCCTCTGCCTCTCCTCTCCACAATGCCCTTTGCTACATGTTCAAATTAAAACTAATTCCTCTTCTTTTTAATGGGACTGAAATCACTGACCATATGGAATCTTCTGGAAGATGAAAAAGTCTTTATTAGCCTCGTCCTTGTTAATATTCTACATCTTTGTAAAAGTACAAGAAATAATATCTGATGATAAATGAGAAAGAAATCAGATCTTTTGATATGTAATAAATAAATAGTATTTTTGATACATAATAAATAAATAAATAGTATCTTTGATACATAATAAAGAAATAATATCTGTTGATACATAATAAAGAAATCATATATTTTGATACATAATAAAGACATTATATCTGTTCATACATAATAAAGACATATCATTTAATACATAATATATATTTTTTGATACATAATAAAGAAATAATATCTTTTGATACATAATAAAGAAATAATATCTTTTGATACATAATTAGAAATCAGATCTTTTGATAAATAATAAAGAAATAATATCTTTGATACAAAATAAAGAAATCATATTTTTTGATATATAATAAAGAAATCACTGACCATATGGAATCTTCTGGAAGATGAAAAAGTCTTTATTAGCCTCGTCCTTGTTACTATTCCACATATTTGTAAAAGTACAAGAAATAATATCTGATGATAAATGAGAAAGAAATCAGATCTTTTGATACATAATAAATGAATAATATCTTTGATACAGTACATAATAAATACATAGTGTCGTTTAATACATAATAAAGAAATAATATATTTTGATACATAATAAAGACATTATATAATTTAATACATAATATAGAAATTATATTTTTTGATACATAATAAAGAAATAATATCTTTTGATACATAATTAGAAATCAGATCTTTTGATAAATAATAAAGACATTATATCTGTTCATATATAATAAAGACATTATATCTTTTAATACATAATATATCTTTTTTGATACATAATTAGAAATCAGATCTTTTGATAAATAATAAAGAAATAATATCTTTGATACGAAATAAAGAATCAATATCTTTTGATACATAATAAAGAAATCATATCTTTGTAATGTAATATAGAAATCGGTTCTTTTGATACATAATAAAGAAATCACTGACCATATGAAATCTTCTGGAAGATGAAAAAGTCTTTATTAGCCTCTTCCCTGTTAATATTCCACATCTTTGTAAAAGTACAAGAAATAATATCTGATGATAAATAATAAAGAAATCAGATCTTTTGATACGTAATAAATAAATAAATAGTATCTTTGATACATAATAATGAAATAATATATTTTGATACATAATAAAGAAATCATATATTTTGATACATAATAAAGAAATCATATATTTTGATACATAATAAAGAAATCATATATTTTGATACATAATAAAGACATTATTTAATTTTAATACATAATATAGAAATTATATTTTTTGATACATAATAAAAAATCTATGGGGCAGATCCACATACATCTGCACCGGGCGCAGCGTATCTAAGATACGCTACGCCGCCGTAACTTATCTTTTTTATTTTGAATCCACAAAGAATCCGCGCCGTAAGTTACGGCGGCGTAGTGTATCTCTCGCAACGTAAGGGCGCGGAATTCAAATGGCTGTGATGGGGGCGTGTTTTATGGTAATACGTTGTGACCCGACGTAAACAATTTTTTTTTTTAACTGCGCATGCGCCGTCCCTGGGGGTATCCCAGTGCACATGCTCGAAATTAAACCGGAACCAGCCAATGCTTACGACGGTGACGTCATTCTACGCAAATTCATATTCGCGAACGACTTACGCAAACAACGCAAAAAATCCAAAATTGTACGCGGGAAGGACGGCCATACTTAACATTGAGTACGCCTCAGAATAGCAGCTTTAACTATACGCCGGAAAAAGCCGAACGGAAACGATGTAAAAAAATGCGCCGGCTGGACGTACGTTCGTGGATCGCCGTAAATAGCTAATTTGCATACTCGACGCAGATTTCGACGGAAACGCCACCTAGCGGCCGCCGAAAAATTGCATCTAAGATCCGACGGCGTACGTAGACGTACGCCTGTCGGATCGATCCGAGATGCCGTTGTATCTTGTTTTGAGGATTCAAAACAAAGATACGACGCGGGAATTTAATTTCTTTGTGGATCTGCTCCCATATCTTTTGATACATAATATAGAAATCAGATCTTTTGATACATAATAAAGAATCTATATTTTTTGATACATAATAAAGAAATAATATCTTTTGATACATAATTAGAAATCAGATCTTTTGATAAATAATAAAGAAATAATATCTTTGATACGAAATAAAGAATCAATATCTTTTGATACATAATAAAGAAATCATATCTTTTGATATATAATATAGAAATTGGTTCTTTTGATACATAATAAAGAATCTATATCTGTTGATACGTAATAAAGTAATAATATATTTTGATATATAATATAAAAATGATATTCTTTGATGCATAATAAAGAAATCATATCTTTTGATACATAATAAAGAAATCATATCTTTTGATACATAATAATATTTTTGATACATAATATAGACATATTATCTAAAAGATACACAATAACAATAGCACTTTATTCTTATAGAAATATTGTTATGTATCCATAAAAACTTGAAAGTGTTACATTGTTACAGGAACATGTTGCCCTGATCATGGGAACATTATTGTGATAGTTAATAGAGAAGTAAAGAACAATGACATTTCTTGTAGAGAACAGACAAACAACACACAGCAGAGACAGAAAAACTGTCAGTGGCCGGAGACTAATAAAGTTGGGTTGGCTTGTTGAACTCCAAGCAGCACCTAAACCCACAGTTGGAATACATATAAGGAAGCGGTTTTACCTGCCGGAAAATTTGTAATTCTGTCATTCCAATCTTGTGGCCCAGACCCCCCTGCCAGTCCCTGACCTCCACTAGCCGAGCTAGGTCATGAATGACGAATCCCCACTGGGCACTCTGCTCTCTCCTCCTGCTGGGAAACGCCATGTTGGCGCATGTGTATTGTAGCTGACCCAGACCCCCCTACCAGTCGTTGACCCCCCCACTGCTGCCGAGCTTAGTCAGGAACACACTCCCAGCCTTCTGATTGGAAACCAAAGCAACAGTGCACTGACCTCAGTCCTCACTGCTCACTCTGCTCTCTCCTCCTGCTGTGAAATGCCATGTTGGCACATGTGCTTTGCAGGTGACCCAGACAATATTTCATGGTACACCAATATTTAGGTTCTGCAATCTCCCACCCTAAGTCGACCCCCTACTGCCGCTGCCCGATGTGCCCACCACTGCCCGATCCCTGCTTGCCCAATGTGCCTGCCGCTGCCTGATCCCCGCCGCCTATATGGGGTAAGTGCCGGTGGACCGGAAGACAGAGGGGGGGGGGGGGTTGAGGTGCCGCGGGGGGGGTTGTTTTCCACCCCCACACAAAAAAACACCAGCCGTCACTGTCATTGATAGTGAAAGTAAAAGAAAATCCCAATTTTTGGGTTGCCGCCAGAATAGTAATTAAGGTGACATTTTCTAGTGCTGGTGACCTGGGGATTCTCCTCATTTGTGGAGATTTCCTCTCACTTCCTGTTTGGCTATGGCACAGAAAGTGAAGGAAAATCTCCCCAATGGGACAACGATGACAGAATCCCAATTAGTTATAACCCTCTCATACTCTATCCAAAATTAACTACATGCCGACCAGCCGCCGCAGTTCTACGGCGGCAGGTCGGCTCTCCCGCGCGAGAGCACGTCGTATAACGTCGGCTCTCGCGGAGGCCACTAGGGGCGCGTGCTCGCCCCCGACTCCCGTGGGCGTGCCCAGCGGGCACGATCGCCGCCGGGCACACGCGATCGCTCGTTACAGAGCGAGGACCGGGAGCTGTGTGTTCCCGTCAGGGAGAGAAATGCTGATCTTCTGTTCATTCAATGTATGAACAGAAGATCAGTCATTTCCCCTAGTGAGTCCACCCCCCTACAGTTAGAACACACCCAGGGACCTACTTAACCCCTTCCCTGCCCCCTGGTGTTAACCCCTTCACTGCCACTGTCTTTTTTACAGTAATCAATGCATTTTTATAGCACTGATCGCTATAAAAATGCCAATGGTCCCAAAAATGTGTCAGAAGTGTCCGCCATAATGTCACAGTACGGAAAAAAAAAAAAAACGCTGATTGCAGCCATTAATACTAAAAAAAAAAATATTAATAAAAAATGCCATAAAAATACCCCCTATTTTGTAAACGCTATAACTTTTGCGCAAACCAATCAATAAACGCTTATTGCGATTTTTTTTAAACGAAAAATATGTAGAAGAATACGTATCGGCCTAAACTGAGGGAAAAAAAATGTTTTTTTATATATTTTTGGGGGATATTTATTATAGCAAAAAGTAAAAAAATAGGATTTTTTTTGTACTCACCGTAAAATCCTTTTCTCTGACGTCCATGTAGAAGAATACGTATCGGCCTAAACTGAGGGAAATTTTTTTTTTATATATTTTTTTGGGGGATATTTATTATGGTAAAAAGTAAAAAATATTATTTTTTTTCAAAATTGTCGCTCTATTTTTGTTTCTAGTGCAAAAACTAAAAACCGCAGAGGTGATCAAATACCACCAAAATAAATCTCTATTTGTGGGGAAAAAAAGGACGCCAATTTTGTTTGGGAGCCACGTCGCACGACCGCGCAATTGTCAGTTAAAGCGACGCAGTGCCGAATCGCAAAAAAGTCCTCTGCCCTTTGACCAGCAATATGGTCCGGGGTTTAAGTGGTTAAAAAAAACAACAACTTTGCGTATAGTTTTAATGGCGCATAAGTGAGGCAACATCAGGGGCCCAATGCATCGCACCCGCCACTCCCTGATTGCAGTCATTTGCAGGCTTCACTGCACAAAATGTATAAATGCGCATTTTATTCAATCTTATTTAATTGTAGGTACATTTATTACTTCTTTATGTGAAGTATAAATTGAATTTGAAATCTAATACACATGAGCCGTAGTAAGGTTCCTGCCTGATGGTAAAACAGGTGTAATGGCTCAATCACACACCGGGGAGGGGGGGGCTGGGGGGGGGGTGTTTATTGGCTTTTGGTGAGGTCTGTGCTTAGAAGAAAGGACAAGCCTGCAGAGATAAGGTCTGCAGAGCATCAGATGTCAGATGACCACCTCCCTGAGAGATCCCTACTGAATATGAATGAGATGGGACAACTTTAGTCCGCACCGCCTAGAAAAAAAAATAATGTATATAAATAGCTAGATTCAGGTAGGGGCGCGCATCTTTAAGGCAGCGTAGCGTACCATATTTACGCTATGCCGCCTTAAGTCAGAGAGGCAAGTACTGTATTCACAAAGTACTTGCCTCCTAACTTACGGCGGCGTAGCGTAAATGTGGCCGGCGTAAGCGCGCCTAATTCAAATGAGGATGAGGGGGCGTGTTGTATGTTAATGGGGGGGTGACCCGACGTGATTGAAGTTTTTTACGAACGGCGCATGTGCCGTCCGTGTACATACCCCAGTGTGCATTGCTCCAAAGTACGCCGCAAGGACGTATTGGTTTCGACGTGAACGTAAATTACGTCCAGCCCTATTCACGGGCGACTTACGCAATCGACGTAAAATTTTCAAACTTCGACGCGGGAAGAACGGCCATACTTAACATTGACTAGGCCAGCTATTTGATGGAATAACTTTACGCCGGGAAAATGCCTAACAAAAACAGCGTATCTTTACTGCGACGGGCGCACGTACGTTCGTGAATCGGCGTATCTAGGCATTTACATATTCTACGCCGAACTCAACGGAAGCGCCACCTAGCGGCCAAAGGAAAAATTGCACCCTAAGATACGACGGCGCAGGCCGTCGTATCTTAGCTAGGTTTAAGTGTATCTCAGTTTGAGCATACACTTAAACTTAGGACGGCGCAGATTCCGAGTTAGGTCGGCGTATCTACTGATACATGAATAAATACTGTTACGCCGGCGTAACTCTCTCTGAATCTAGCTAAAAGTGTAGTAGCTGCTCTGTGAGCTCTTGATGAAATGTAATTATACGGAGTCAGTAGAGTGCTATCTCTTAAGGCCAGTGTTTGACACATCTCACTAATGATCTGATAACAGATGAATGGATGGATCTGGTTACAGTTTAGGAAATCCCAAGGCAAGCCTCTGTATGGTGGGAATGTGTGACTCATGTGAACACGCCCGTCCTAGTTACACAACTTTGTGTAATGTTTGTGTGTGCGAATGTGTGACACACGCCAACAAAGCCGGTCCTGGTCCTGTATGTCACCCATGGAAGTGACACAGTCATGTGAGGATAAATGTCTCGTCTCAGCAATTCTAGTTGTATATGATAGGGTCAATTTTCCAAGGTATCCATTGACAAGGCCTTCTTTACCACAGCATATTGCAAAACATTGGGGGGGTTGATTTACTAAAGCCTAGTACACATGATCAGAAAATTGTAGGATAAATACTGCGTTCGAAGAGATTGTCAGATAATCTTGACAGCTTTTCAAGAGCCGATCACAACGGTTCATCCGAAATTATCCGAAGGGACATACTGTCCTGTTAAACCGCTGTATGGTCTTGGCCACCTTTGCTGCCGCTCAGTTTTTAGGGTCTTGCCAATCTTCTTATAGTCTAGGCCACAGGTGTCAAACACAAGGCCCGCGGGCCGAATCCGACCCTTCAGCTAATTTCATGTGCAGGAGAGTTCCAGCCCTCCCCTGGTCCTCCTCCAGACCCTTAGGCCTCGTACACACGACCGAACATGTCTGCTGAAACTGGTCCATCGGACCAGTTTCCGCGGACATGTTCGGTCGTCTTTACGGCCGACCGGACAATTTTCCGGCGGATCGGACAGGTTTCCAGCGGACAAATGTTTCTTAGCATGCTAAGAAACATGTCCGCTGGAAGCCTGTCCATCCGACATGTTCGGTCGTCTGTACAGGCTCACCGGACATGTCCGCTCGGCCGAAAGCCCTCGCATGCGTCAAAGTGATTCGACGCATGCGTGGAAGCATTGACCTTCCAGGGTCGCGCACGTCGCTGCGTCATCGGCGCGGCGACGGCGCGGCCACGTCACCGCGTTAGCTGTCCGTGGGAAATTTGGTCTGATGGTGTGTACAGCCATCAGACCAAAATCCGCCAGCGGACATGTCCGATGAAAACGGTCCGCATGTACGAGGCCTTAGGCCTCGTACACACGATAGGTTAACCAGAGGACAACGGTCAGATGGACCGTTTTCATCAGTCAAAACCGATCGTGTGTGGACCCCATAGGTTATTTAAGTATAGGTTAAAAAAAAAAAAACTTGCTTCAAATTTAACTAATGGATTCCTAACCGATAGGTCAAAACCGATTGTTAGTAGGCACAACCATCGGTTAAAAATCCACGCATGCTCAGAATCAAGGCGACGCATGCTTGGAAGCATTGAACTTCTTTTTTTTCAGCACGTCATTGTGTTTTACGTCACCGCGTTCTGACACGATCGGTTATTTAACCAATGGTGTGTAGGCGCGACGGACCATCAGTCAGCTTCATCGGTTAACCTAGGACAACGGTCCTTCAGACCGTCCTCATCGGATGGACTGATCGTGTGTACGAGGCTTTACTTTCTGCTTTTAAAGCAATGCATCCAGCTTCTCCCCAGCAGCAGCATAAGGAAAGGGGGGGTGCACTGTGATATAAGGGAGAATGGGGGGGGGCTCAACTTCTGATGGTGGGGAGGCTCTTGATATCTAATGTAAGGGGAGGGGATGCACTGGACATCTAATCTTACAGACACAACCGGCCCTTTTGAGGGCAATCGTAATGCTGATGCGGCCCACAAGGAAAATGAGTTTGACACCCTTGGTCTAGGGCCATGGGTGCTCAATCTGTGGCCCTCCAGCTGTTACAGAACTACAAGTCCCATAAAGCATTGCAAGCCTGGCGGGTTCAAGCATGACATCCAGAGGCAGAGGCATGATGGGACCTGTAGTTTTGCAACAGCTGGAGGGCCACAGGTTGAGCACCCATGGACTCTAGGCCATCTTTACAGTATGTAGAGCAACAATTATTTTTTTTCAGATCCTCAGAGAGTTTTTTGCCACAAGGTGCCATGTTGAACTTCCAGTGACCAGTATGAGAGAGTGAGAGCAATAACACCAAATTTAACACACCTGCTCCCCATTCACACCTGAGACTTTGTAACACCAGAGGTGCGGAGGCGCCGGAGCAGAGCCGTTTCGGAAAAACTCATAAATACTCAGTTCTCAAGGTTTTCTGAGCTGTCCCCAAGCCTTTCCGAGTATTTCCAAGGCTCTCTGGCGCCCCCCCCCCCACCTCTGGCCACATGCGGTATTGCATGTCATTGAAGTCAATGCGGAACAAATTATTTTCGTTTCCATTGACTTCTATGGAACAGATTATGCTCGTAATCCGAGGTTCCACTGTATATATACTTGGCATGGTATATACAGCAGTATTTGGTGATTGTTGAAGACTGTATATTTATATCTCAATTCAAGATGTCTGTACTGGACTAAGGACTTTGCACTTCAAGGACTGGTTGTCAGATATGATCTTTGCATTTATTAATTCAAAAACAAGCAATTTATTTATACTTTTTGTTTTATAATTTTATTTTATAATAAGTATTATTATTGTTATTATTCCCACCCCTCTACCTAGTCTCCCTAGGCAATAGATATCGGTATTCGAGTATTGGTCCTCGTACTCGGGGCTATCCCTAGTATGTGACCACCTGTTGGAACCCTCCCATAATGGATTCCGATTTCAGTCGTTAAAGTTTTAGAGTAACTAACGCCTCGAATGCCTCCTCCTGGATTTGTTGGTCACCAGGCTAATGTCATTTCACTCTCTCGAATTAACTGAAGGAAACAGTATTGTGAAACTGAGAGACAAGTAAACACATTAATGTGAGGAATAATGAATGTGTCCCATTGTCAGGAGAACCTTTGTTTTTGAAAGGAGGACACGGTGATACCCCGGCCTAATTCTATGAGTGTAGGACTCATCTGTGAGCAGCTGTTTGGCTGCACTAGATAAACTTTGGAGATGCATTCCTGGAGAGTTTGTTTTGCCAGGGTGTGGTGGTGCTGGGGGGATGTTAACAAATAATAATTGAAGCCATTTCCCTTGTCCTGCAAACCTTATCCGTCCATCAGTGGAACTGTCCATTGGGGCTTCAACATCACACAAATACCGGCCTTATGTCAAATCGCATGCCAAATCGAAGCCTATTGCCGTCAACGGCGCCGTCCGAATCGGTGCGACGCTGACTTTGCGGCACCGCACCGAATTCGGACTGTGCCGAATGTTGAAGCCCCAATGGACTATTCCACTGATGGACAGACACGATTCCCAAAAGTAGTTCCTGCACTACTTTTGGCGACTTTAGGGGCGATTTTAACCACTTGCCACCGTCAAATGAATGCGGCGGCTCTCGTTCTGGGATGCAGTAATATGACGGAGTAAATAGAGTCAGCGATCGTTAACGATCACTGACTCTATTCATGAAGACAAGGAAGAGGCCGGTAAATTTCACTCCTTCCCTTTTCTTCGTCCTGACAGATCAGCAGCCCGCCTGAGAGGGGGCGGGGGAACCCAACAGCACTGTGGTGGAGGAGGGGGGCTGGGAGAGAGCACACAGGGGCCCGGAGACAGCACAGGGTGACCAGGAGAGAGGACAGGGGAGGCATAGAGAGGAACTACTCTCCAGGTACTGGATCATGGGCCCCGGTCGCAATCATGACCCCTGCTACCCCTGTACCTACGCTCCTGGACTGATGTGAAATATGTATGTAAAGTGCTGCATACAGGGCCGATCCACCCTATAGGCTCACTATGCCAGCCACTTAGGGCCCCGCAAAGCTGCGGAGGGTCCCCCAAATTACTAGAGGCCCCGCCTAGTGAGAAGTCATTTTCGGCCCCTCACCCCGCTTCTCAACTCGCTGGCTGTATGTATGGGAGAAGAGGTAAGAAGTCCGCACCACCCCCAGCTTCTCACTTTAATGTAAGATGACATTTCCGACAGCAGAACACCCCCCCGCTTCGCAACTTTATTTTGCTTAGGGCCCCAGGGAGGTCAGGATCGGGACTGGCTGCATGAATTGACGGCGCTATAGACGTACCTGTAATGAATAATCCCCAGTGTCTCTTTACGTTAACTCCCAAAACATCTCATGTTTCTGGGCTGCCACACTATAGCCATCACTGATTCACCACAAATGGTGCTTATTCATGGTGGTGGCCCCAGAACTTCTGCCCCTAAAGGCTGTTTTTTTACCAGAACATCCAAGGTGTGGATCATCCCGTGAATGAGAGTCCCCTTCCTCCCTGGTGAGGGATTGTCAGCCATGCTGCTGGCAGGTGTGATACTCATTCCCTGTAATGTGAAGGAAAGGTGACAGGTTGTTCAGACCTATAGCAGGAGGTGCGTGGAGTCTAGACTGGCCGCCGGAAGTAGAGAGATACGCTCGTTGCTGGCTTGAGTCATTATCCCAGTAATTTTGGAATGACAGGAATTTGTTTAGGAACGGGCTCTGCGCATTTCAAAATCCTTTGAGCAACGTAATTATGCTGGCCTTTGTGAGAATGTTCACGTACTGTAATCCATTGCTAAAATGCCGCACACGCTACTCTCCAACCATTTATCTGCCCAGCAAGCAGCCGGCGGCATTAGCCTGGCGCACACAGGGATTTATTTCACCATACGTCATCAGATGTGTTGGAGCAGCTAAATATTCCATTTATACCGACAAGGAAAATAGCCACCAGCCTTCCCTACTTCTAGAGATCACCTACATTTTTTAGTTTATAATAGGTTTGTGAGAGCAGTTCCCCTCTTCTATTCTATTGTATACCCACACAAAAGGTGCTGGTAATAAAAAAATTAAATATCATGTACCCCACTGTATAAAATTCAAAATACCAACCACAACATACAAGGCCATCTACAACATCGCCCCCAGCTACCTCACCAACCTCATCTGCAGATATCGCCCAAATCGTACCCTCCGCTCCTCCCAGGACCTCCTGCTCTCTAGCTCCCTTGTTACCTCCTCCCATGCTCGCCTACAGGACTTCACTAGAGCCTCTCCCATCCTATGGAACTCACTGCCCCGCTTTGTCCAATCAGCTCCTACCCTGTCCAACTTTAGGAGATCCCTGAAAACCAGGGGTGGACTGACAACTCATGGGGCCCCCGGGCAATAGAAGATTATGGGGCCCCCGGGCAATAGAAGATTATGGGGCCCCCGGGTTTACAGATGACCACCACGCCAGGAGGCATTGCATAGGCAGGGCAGCTAAAATCTCAGGGTTTTCACATCAAAAGCATGTCGGTTTTGGACATATCAGGGACAGATGTAAAAAATACACAGATTTTTACATACTGTCCCTGGTTTTATTGAGTCTGGCAACCCTGATGGGGCCCCCTAGTGGCATGGGGCCCTCGGGCAGTGCCTGAGAGTCCCAATGGTCAGTCCACCCCTGCTGAAAACTCATCTATTCAGGGAAGCCTATCCCACACCCACCTAAGAACTGTACCCGAGCCACCCTGTCAAATCATCCCCTATTGCCTTTTGTACCACCCTATTCCCTTTAGAATGTGAGCTCCATGAGCAGGGCCCTCCTGTCCCTTCTGTATTGAACTGTATTGTAATTGTGCTGTCCCCCGTCTACATTGCAAAGTGTTGCGCAAACGGTTGGTGCTATATAAATTGTGTATAATAATAATAATATGTAAGAATGGGTTGGTGGGTCGTAAGGGTACCACATCTTACAACTGCACAGTAAAACCTTGGTTTGAGAGCGTTTTGCAAGACAAGCAAAATGTTTTAATAAAATTTGCCTTGGTATACAGGCGATGTCTTGATATAAGAGTAGCGTCATGTCACAACTGAGTATAAAAAAAAGGAGAGAGGAGCCTCTAAAGCCCGGTACAAACGGTTTGTCTGATGAAAACGGACAGATGGACCGCTCATCCAAGAGGGAGCTTTCAGAAGTGTAGACATAGGCCCTGTTTTTTTCCCCACTCCTCTGGAACCTCTCCCTATCGCTAGTGCTGTCCCTGACAGGTGGGAACACTTTCACTACACTAGCCATTTCACAAATGCGTTCCAAAACCTGGGGGCAGGGACTTAAAAAGACTCTGCGTGACCCAAGATGGCCGTCATGGTCATGTAGATCCAGTGTAGCCAACCGGAATGCTGAACCAGGAAACTGAGGAAACTATAGAGAAACCCAATTTACTTTGACTTCCGTTTCAGCTGTATTGCCGCTCTGGACGAGCACCACCTACAGTGGAGAAAATAGACTGCACCTGCCTACATCCTGTTAGGGAAATGTATTTTTACCTCCTGCTCCCCGGGCCACTCTGATGTCCTCCTCATGTACATGAGATTTTTTTGCGCTTTTTATTAAATTTGCAAACTTCTTTCACGTTGTCAGCATGGGGTATTGTTCGTAGAATTCATAGGAAAATAATGAATGTAATCTATTTTGGAATAAGGCTGTAACATAACAAAATGTAGGGATAGTGAAGCGCTGTGAATACTTTCTGGATGCACTTGTACATTAGCGGTCACCTGTGGGGCAGACCTTTAGGGTCACCATCAAGGTGCATCTCGCAGCCAAGAAAAAAAACAAGGGTGGAAATCCTAGTCATGGCTTCATAAAAAGCTCCTAAATAGACTACCTGTCAGGACCATAATCCTAACCTACGACCTCTGCTGCGTTTGGCAAGTAGCTCCTCCTGCTGGGGGCCACCTGAGATGCTTGATAGCACCATATCTGATTCTTTGGACAGTCCTGCCTCGTGCTTTATTTCTGGTGAACCTGGACAGTTCCTTGAACGATCTTGCCTTGAAACTTGTTTCTCTTGAACCCTTCGCTCCTCCAATGAACTTCCTATTTAACCACTTCAATGCCAGGCACTCTTAACCACTTAAGGACCCCTTCACGCCGATATACGTCGGCAGAATGGCACGGCTGGGCACATCCACGTACATGTACGTGGCTCTTTAAGCCCAGCCGTGGGGTCACGCGGGCTCGTGCTCGCGACCCGGTTCGAAGCTCCGCGGGCGCGGGACTCGCGGACCCGATTGCCGCTGGAGTCCGGCGATCGGTCCCCGGAGCTGAAGAACGGGGAGAGCTGTGTGTAAACACGGCTTCCTCGTTCTTCATTGTGGCGCCGTCATCGACCGTGTGTTCCCTTTTATAGGGAAACACAATCGATGACGTCACACCTACAGCCACACCCCCCTACAGTTAGAAACACAAATGAGGTCACACATAACCCCTTCAGCGCCCCCTTGGGGTTAACTCCCAAACTGCAATTGTCATTTTCACAGTAAACAATGCATTTTTAATGCATTTTTTGCTGTGAAAAGGACAATGGTTCCAAAAATGTGTCAAAATTGTCCGAAGTGTCCGCCATAATGTCGCAGTCACACAAAAAAATCGCTGATCGCCGCCATTAGTAGTAAAACAAAAATAATGAATAAAAATGCGATAAAACTATCCCCTATTTTGTAAACGCTATAACTTTTATGCAAACCAATCGATAAACGCTTATTGCGTTTTTTTTTACCAAAAATATGTAGAAGAATACGTATCGGCCTAAACTGAGGAAAAAAAAATGTTTTATATTTTTTTGGGGGGGATATTTATTATAGAAAAAAATAAAAAAATATTGAATTTTTTTTTAAAATTGTCGCTCTATTTTTGTTTATAGCGCAAAAAATAAAAACCGCAGAGGTGATCAAATACCACCAAAAGAAAGCTCTATTTGTGGGGAAAAAAAGGACGCCAATTTTGTTTGGGAGCCACGTCGTACGACCGCGCAATTGTCAGTTAAAGCGACGCAGTGCCGAATCGCAAAAACTGGCCGGGTCCTTTTAGCTGCCTAAAGGTCCGGGTCTTAAGTGGTTAAAGAGGAAGTTAACCCACCCCCCCCCCCGAAAAACGAATCCTGCAAGAGAAAGACATAATGAGCTAGTATGCATAGCATACTAGCTCATTATGTGGCACTTACCTGAAATCGAAGCCCCCGAAGTCCTCCTCGTTCCCGTCCGCCGCCGTATCCCCTCACATCTTCTTCCTGTGATTGGCTGGAGCGGCGATGACGTCACTGGAGCTGCAATGGCGTCCCGGAATACGGCATTAACGCACGGCGCAGGCGCACGCTCAGTGCGCCTGCACCGCTGTCTACCGTGCAGGTTTAGGAGATATTTCTTGCACCTACAGGTAAGCCTTAATCTAGGCTTACCTGTAGGTGCAAGTTGTGTGGTTGGGTTTACAACCACTTTAAAAACGTTGCCCACCCCCCTCTGCGGACACCCATGTTCGTTGTGTGATAGATGGATTTCTCTTCCGTTCATGGACGGACACAGCACCCTTTGACTGTAGGGTATAACCTTAGAAAGAAATGGATTTTACGGTGAGCACAAAAATCCTATTTTTCAGTAGCAACAACATTGAAACCCATGAGACTTGACTTACCCTTGATAAATATTTCATGGTGAATCTAGTCTTGTGGTCATCATGGTGATGTATACAAGACAATCGGTTATAAGTAGGGTTGACCCGATACCGATACCAGTATCGGTATCGGGACTGATACCGAGTATTTGCGGGGGTACTCGTACTCGCGCAAATACCCCCGATACCTAAATAGAATACTTTCCCCCCCCGCCGCATCGCGCCGCCGCATCAAAAGCCGCCGCATCGAAAGCCGCCGCATTGGGTTAAACGGCGTGCGGGAACATAACAGCTATCATTTGAATAGCTGTAGTGTTCCCGCGCGTATAGACACTCCCCCTTGCTCCGGATTGGATGGGTGATCGTGATCTGTCCAATTCCGAGCAAGGGGGAGTGTCTATACGCGCGGGCAAAACAGCTATTCAAATGAATGCTGTGATTTTCTCCATGCGGCGGCGGCGGCTTTCGGCGGCAAAGGTATGGGGGAAATGGCTAGAGGGACATGGCTGCATATGTGAGGGACATGGCTAGAGGGACATGGCTGCATATGTGAGGGACATGGCTAGAGGGACATGGCTGCATATTTGAGGGACATGGCTGGAGGGACATGGCTGCATATGTGAGGGACATGGCTGGAGGGACATGGCTGCATATGTGAGGGACATGGCTGGAGGGACATGGCTGCATATGTGAGGGACATGGCTGGAGGGACATGGCTGCATATGTGAGGGACATGGCTAGAGGGACATGGCTGCATATGTGAGGGACATGGCTAGAGGGACATGGCTGCATATGTGGGGGACATGGCTAGAGGGACATGGCTGCATATGTGGGGGGACATGGCTGCATTTGGGGACACATTTAAAAAAAGTATCGGTATTCGGTATCGGCGAGTACTTGGAAAAAAAGTATCGGTACTTGTACTCAGTCCTAAAAAAGTGGTATCGGGACAACCCTAGTTATAAGTGTCGTAAAGCGCCTTTTTTTCCTTCCTGTATTTCCGGAACGTAGGATTTGACCCCCAGCCCACGACTTTATTTTATGTAATTGTTCTGCACTTTATTATTGACCTTAAGCAGTTGAAGTAACTGGTTCCAGGAATTGGTATTTTTTTCTTGCTGACCCCTCAGGGCTGTGTTAATGCAATCAGGAATAGTAATAAGCAGGACAGGCCCTGAAATCAAAGGACAGGGGGGAAAAGCTTGGGATAAATTACAGCTGTTATAAAGAAATCACCTTTTCACCTCGCCGGGTATATTCCCTTCAGTTTACAGTCATAATTCAGCTGTGTCTACAACATTTGTCATTAATAAACTCCCTCCACAAACACGGCTGATGGATTAACAAGTCACGTGGACAAAATGTTAACAAAAAAAAAGGGAAGACTTAACGTGCTTCCCGGAGGATCGCTTTGCGCTATTTACAAAGACTGTAAACTAATAAATGGAAGAAAGTTAACAAAAGGAGAGAGAGAATGAATGTTCCACCAAGCAGATAATTGCATCAGCGATCTGCATTATGATTGTTTTTTTTTTTTTTGTATCATTTTTATTTTTCAATTTCAAAGTACATTGACAGTTGTACAGTACAACATAGCCAGGACAAACTGGGGGGGAGGGAGAGAGGAGGGGGACAACAACAACAAAAAAAGAAGGGAAGGGGAGGAGAGGGATACCGGGGAGGAACAAAAAAAAAATATAACATATAGCTGGATTCAGGTACATTGCCGCATCTTTGCGGCGGCGTAACGTATCGTATTTACACTACGCCGCCGTAAGTTAGCTAGGCAAGTACTGTATTCACAAAGTACTTGCCTGCTAAGTTACGGCGGCATAGCGTAAATGCGGCGGGCGTAAGCGCGCCTAGTTCAAATTATGCTGAGGGGGCGTGTTTTATGTTAATGGGGGGGTGACCTGACGTGATTGACGTTTTTTACCAACGGCGCATGCGCCGTCTGTGTACATATCCCAGTGTGCATTGCGGCAAAGTACGCCGCTAGGACGTATTGGTTTAGACGTGGACGTAAATTACGTCCAGCCCTATTCAGGGACGACTTACGCAAATGACGTAAAATTTTCAAATTTCGACGCGGGAACGACGGCCATACTTAACATTACTAGTCCAGCTATTTGATGGAATAACTTTACGCCTGAAAATGCCTTACGTAAATGGCGTATCTTTACTGCGTCGGGCTCACGTACGTTCGTGAATAGGCGTATCTAGTGATTTACATATTCTACGCCAAACTCAATGAAAGCGCCACCTAGCGGCCAGCCTAAATATTGCACCCTAAGATACGACGGCGCAAGCCATCGTATCTTAGATAGGTTTAAGTGTATCTCAGTTTGAGAATACACTTAAACTTAGGACGGCGCAGATTCCGAGTTAGGTCGGCTTATCTACTGATACGCCGGCCTAACTCTTACTGAATCTAGCTAATAGTCTGGATATGGACAACCGTCTCAGCAGGGAGTAACAACTCTTGATAAAATGTGGGCAAGGGGGCACCCACTTGCCCACTCTGAGGACATCCGAGTGGCCCGGGGAGCAGGAAGTAAAAATACATTTCCCTAACAGGATGTAGGCAGGTGCAGTCTATTTTCTCCACTGTAGGTGGTGCTCGTCCAGAGCGGCAATACAGCTGAAACGGAAGTCGAGGTAAATTGGGTTTCTCTATAGTTCCCTCAGTTCCCTGGTTCAGCATTCCGGTTGGCTACACTGGATCTACATGACCATAAATCTCTATTTGTGTGACAAAAATGATAAAAATATAGCCTCGGGTACAGTGTTGGGTAAAGTGTGACAGCGCTAAAAGCTGAAAATGGTCCTGGTCAGGAAGGGGGGTAAAAGTGCCGCGCGGTACTGAAGTGGTTACATTGGAAGACTTGTATCTGCTGATAATCTGATAATGTGCAGCAACATGAAAGGGGACTGGAATCTGATGGTTTATATTTTCCTTTTCCATCTAATTATGGAAAAATGGCAGAAGCCAAACACGCGGACCGTCTGTGTAAACTGTACAAAAAATGCAAACATGACTTCTTGACCCGAATCTTGTAACTGCAGTAAACAGAGAGATTTGATGAGAGAGCGGAGGTCTGGATTTGTGTTTATAGGAATGAGCGCCCCCCCCGGCACACGCTGAACACCCCCCCCCCACACTCCGCTTCATATTAATCGGCCTACTAGGCCTTCCCTTATTATACCGAGGGCCCGGGCCAACACCGGGATCAGGTGCAAAACCAAAACCCAGCTCTGATTACAGTGCTGAGACCGATGTGTTCTCTGTACAGCACTGCGGTATATGTCAGAGCTATATGAATGTATACTAATAATAGTGGGCCAGATTCAGGTAGGGGCGCGCAAAACTGCGGCGGCGTAACGTATGACATTTACGTTACGCGGCCGCAAGTTTAACGGGCAAGTGCTTGATTCACAAAGCACTTGCCTGTAAAGTTGCGGCGGCGTAGCGTAAAAGGGGCCGGCGTAAGCGCGTGTAATTCAAATGATCCGGTAGGGGGCGTGGATCATTTAAATTAGACGCGTTCCCGCATGCGCCGTCCCTAAAAATTTCCCGACGTGCATTGCGGTAAATGACGTCGCAAGGATGTCATTGGTTTCGACGTGAACGTAAATGGCGTCCAGCGCCATTCACGGACGACTTACGCAAACAACGTAAAATTTTGAAATCGCAACGCGGGAACGACGTCCACACTTAACATTGGCTGCGCCTCCTAATAGCAGGAGCAGCCTTATGGCGAAAACGCAAACAACGTAAAAAACGAGTGCCGGCCGCACGTACGTTTGTGAATCGGCGTAAGTATGCAATTTGCATACTCTACGTTGACAACTACAGGTGCGCCACCTAGCGGCCAGCGTCAGAATGCACCCTAAGATACGACGGCATAAGAGACTTATGCCAGTCGTATCTTAGGCTACAGTCGGCGTATCGAGCTTTCTGAATACAGAAATTAGATACGCCGGCGCAGCTTAGCAATTACGCTGCGTATCTATGGATATGCCGGTGTAATTGCTCTCTGAATCTACCCCAGTGTGTGATTGTGGGGGGAAATTAGAGTGTAAGCTCCTCTGGTACAGAGAGTGATGTGACTGGCTCAGTGTTCTCTGTACAGCACTGCAGTATATGTCAGAGATATATAATTGTATATTAACCACTTGCCGCCAGCCGCCAGTAGATATATGTCGGCAGAATGGCTCCTGTGGGCAAAGCAACGTACAGGTACGTTGCTTTGAAATTCCCGCCGTGCGTGTGCACCCATCGCAAGCTTTGTGACCGTGCCCGCGGGACCCGCAGACTCGATGCCTGCCGGTGTCCCGCGATCGTGTCACGGAGCTGCAGAATGGGGGGGATGCCTATGTAAACAAGGCATTTCCCTGTTCTGCCTAGTGACAGGACACTGATCTACTGCTCCCTGTGATCGGGAGCAGTGATCACTGTCGTGTCATCACAGGTAGCCCCCCCCCCCACAGTTAGAATCACTCCCTAGGACACACTTAACCTCTTCCTCGCCCCCTAGTGGTTAACCCCTTCCCTGCCAGTGACATTTACACAGTAATCAGTGCATTTTATCGCTGTATAAATGTGAATGGTCCCAAAATAGCGTCAAAAGTGCCCGATGTGTCCACCATAAAGTCGCAATCGCGATAAAAATCGCTGCTCGCCGCCATTTCTAATAAAAAAATATATTACCGTATTTATCGGCGTATAACACGCACTTTTTTCCCCTTAAAATCAGCGCCGATCCTGTCTTTGTCGGCTATCTCAGAGCGCCGCCGACAAAGACTGAGCGAAGCCTAGTGTACTGGGCACTCGGCTAGGCTCGGCCACGCTCGGCTCCGCCCGCAGCCACGCGAGAGAAGCCAAACACACCAGAAATCCGGCTCTGCACAGCTCGACCGAGGCGCAAAACTCAAACAGATGGACGCCGGGTAAGACAGCAGACGGACACCGACAAGGCTGGACGGACCCCGCGCAAGGCCGCAGACGGACGCCGGACAAGACATTCAAAATGTACGTTTTTTCCTTAAACTTCCCTTCTAAACTTGGGGTGCGCGTTATATGCAGGCGCGTGGTATACCCCGATAAATACGGTAATAAAAATGCCATAAAACTCTCCCCTATTTTGTAGACGCTATGGGCCAGATTCACATAGAGATACGACGGTGTATCTCCTGATACGCCGTCGTATCTCTGAGTTGTGCCGGTCGTATCTATGCGACTGATTCATAGAATCAGTTACGCATAGATATGCCTAAGATCCGACAGGTGTAACTGTGTTACACCGTCGGATCTTAGGCTGCAATTCCAGGCCGGCCGCTAGGTGGGGTTTCGCTTTATTTACGCGACGATTATGCAAATGAGGAGATACGCCGATTCCGAAACGAACGACCGCCCGGCCTTCTAAGAGGCGCAGCCAATGTTAAGTATGGGCGTCGTTCCCGCGTAAAAAATTTTTACGTCGATTCACAAAAGCGATGGACGCAAGTTACGCTCACGCCGAAACCAATGACGTCCTAGCGACGTCATTGGGAGCAATGCACGCCGGGAAAATTCGCAGACGGCGCATGCGCATTTAAATCGGCGTGGGGACACGCCTGATTTAAATACTACACTCCCCCTAGCCGCGGAATTTGAATTCCGCCGGGGGATTTACGATCGTAAATCAGATAGATTATGCGGATCTAAAGATCTGCTAATCTATCTGAATCTAGCCCTATAACTTTTATGCAAACCAATCAATATACGCTTTTCTTTTTTTTACCAAAAATATGTAGAAGAATACATATCGGCCTAAACTAAGGAAAAAGAAACATTTTTATATATTTTTTGGGGATATTTATTATAACAAAATTGTCGCTCTATTTTTGTTTATAGCGCAAAAAAAAAAAAAACGCAGAGGTGATCAAATACCACCAAAAGAAATGTCTATTTGTGGGGAAAAAAGGACGTCAATTTTGTTTGTGAGCCACATCGCACGACCGTGCAATTGTCAGTTAAAGCGACGCAGTGCCGAATCGCAAAAAGTGGCCCGGTCATTCGGCAGCCAAATGGTCCGGGGTTGAAGTGGTTAATATAGGGCGGACACTGGTGGGAATGGTCCATTGAACACTGTAATGCACCGTGAAATATGTGGGCACTATATAAATGAGTAGAATTATTAAGCCGTTTTAGTTCAGCCTTCCTAATTTTTATTTGCTTTCCAGAATGTGTGATTTTATGGAGTGTAGAATCTGCAATGACAAGCTTTGCTATGACTTTGCTGCCTCCCACATACAATGCTGACACATTTCTGAGCCCGGTAGGAATTCTCCTTCTGATGGAAGATTGGTGACATCGGCAGATTAGGTCATTCCAAGGAGAACGCAGACAAGTTACATTGACGACATTCATGTTCTAGAGCCATGTATCCGGGGCCGCTGATAAGGCAGTACAACTGGTCCTGTAGTACCGGGCCCAGACCTCAATCGGGGGGGGGGGGGGCAGCTTTATTGTTGATTTCTGCCTCAACAAATAAATGGATTCGGGGCTATAGCCTCCACAGCCACCCCCAATGCGACGCCTCTGCTGCTGGTGCATTGGAGTCAAGAACCCAGCTGTGCTGTAGGTCAGGGGTGCCCGAATCACAAAACTAACTGCTACAAAAAACGTCGGCAGGTAAAACCGTTCCCTGAGCTTGTATGGAGTTCAACTTTAATTGGCTGATTTCTTTTTTTAACTAGAAGGGAATGTGTTGCTGAGTCGCTCATACATCAATACGAATAGAAGTGATCCCCCCCCCCCCCACTATATAAGGCGCTTGGAGCAGCACACGGCACAAATCTATTTCTTGTCATAAAACCTTTGATACCTTTTTCAGCCATCTGGTCACATTGAAAGAAACTCATAAAAAAAGCCCCCCCCCCCCTATTCCTCTCCCCTCCCCAGGAAAAGGTGAAAGGTCACTTTCTTCTATGGGTCAAGGGGCCTACAAGGGTTCTCTCCGCATACAGGCTTCACAAAAAAACATGTCAGGAAGGATTATTGACAAATTATTGGACATTCCTGTTAAGCAAGTTGCAAGAAAAATTGAAAAGGCAGAGCGTCATCTTCATTTACCGGGAGCTCCTCCGAGGGGGGAGGGGAATTGTAGAACGGATCACGCTGTCACAATATGTAGTTATAGTGGAGAGGGGGGGTGGGGCTAGTTCATATATTATAAATAAAAAGTGCTCCGGTCTTCACAGAAGTTTTCCAGCAACCAGGCCACGTTCACGTAGCAGGAATGAGCGTTCCCCGCTCGTGCTTTTTGTCGCGCAGTTGTCATTTGCGGGTGTCGCACATAGAACAGCCCCGTTCACTTCAATGCGCTTTTGTCG
>NC_053500.1:9394593-9419593 GCF_905171775.1 Rana temporaria | reverse complement strand
TTTTATTATTATTATTATTTATACATATATACACATTTATACACACATATAAAAATATATATATGTGTGACACCAAAAAAAAAAAGAATAGTATATGGTGACTCCAGGATCCCTCTTATGAAGATTATTTTGGGGACAATCTGTGTAATAAAGTAAAACGGAGCGTTCTATGAAAGTGGGAAGAGATGAACTGAAGTTGTTTTTGTAGCTTGTTAACTAAAAAAAAAAAAAACCTCCGAATTTGTATATTTCTTCATCTTCTAAGTCTCTTAAATTACGGCAATTCTATAGCTCAATCGCGCCCGGAGGCTTGTATAATTCTGCGCCCCGTCCTGTCGTTATAAAGCGTGCCGCCGATCGTTCAGCGGAGAAAATTAAAGACTTGTATTTCGAATGAAAACATATTAACATAATAGCATTTTGCGTTTTCTTTTATCTGTGGGAAGGAGTTTTCGCAGCCAGATAATCAGCGGCACGCCTGAGCGGGTTCACAATGGCCGCCTGAATGAATGATTCATGTCATGGAGTGTCATATTTCCTGAGGAGGGATAAAGTGCCAGCGTGGTTTAGGAAACGCACATCCCGGGCTCTGTATGCCCCATTAAACCCTGGAAGGGAAAGGGGGTTTTGGCAATTAATTTCTGGCCGCCAACAATGCGCCTCAATAAGCGGCCTGGGATTTTGGTTACAGCTGAGTAGAAAGTAATACTTGTGGCCAACGAAGAAGGCGGAAGATCAGGGAGAGGTCATGTGACCGGTGGTCTGCTTGATCAGCCGTTTACAGCAGGTGCACTGTATACCACCCAGAAAATGGGAGGGGGGGGGGGGTTTAACCCTTTGGATGCTGGAGAGGGTGCCAACCTCATAAACCGCGCATTAATACAAGACCAACTTGGATTCACCTTGAAGTTATAATTATTACTATACAGGATTTATATATCGCCGACAGTTTACACAGCGCTCTACAACATGAGGGCAGACAGTACAATACAGGAGGAATCAGAGGGCCCTGATCCTTGGAGCTTACACTCTAAGAAACAGGTTTGTGTAAATATATATATAGTACCCCATCATTGGTGTCAGTGGGAGGAATAGTGTCCCATCATTGGTATTAGTGGGAAGAATAGTGTCCCATCATTGGTATCAGTGGGAGGAATAGTGTCCCATCATTCGTATCAGTGGGAGGAATAGTGTCCCATCATTGGTATCAGTGGGGGGAATAGTGTCCCATCATTGGTGTCAGTGGGAGGAATAGTGTCCCATCATTGGTATCAGTGAAAGGAATAATGTCCCATCATTGGTGTCAGTGGGAGGAATAGTGTCCCATCATTGGTGTCAGTGGGAAGAATAGTGTCCCATCATTCGTATCAGTGGGAGTAATAATGTCCCATCATTGGTGTCAGTGAGAGGAATAGTGCCCCATCATTGGTGTCAGTGGGAGGAATAGAGTCCCATCATTGGTGTCAGTGGGAAGAATAGTGTCCCATCATTGGTATCAGTGGGAGGAATAGTGTCCCATCATTGGTGTCAGTGGGAGGAATAGTGTCCCATCATTGGTGTCAGTGGGAGGAATAGTGTCCCATCATTGGTATCAGTGGGAGGAATAGTGTCCCATCATTGGTGTCAGTGGGAGGAATAGTGTCCCATCATTGGTGTCAGTGGGAGGAATAGTGTCCCATCATTGGTATCAGTGAAAGGAATAATGTCCCATCATTGGTGTCAGTGGGAGGAATAGTGTCCCATCATTGGTGTCAGTGGGAGGAATAGTGTCCCATCATTGGTATCAGTGGAAGGAATAGTGCCTCATCATTGGTATCAGTGGAAGGAATAGTGCCTCATCATTGGAGTCAGTGGGAAGAATAGTGTCCCATCATTGGTGTCAGTGGGAAGAATAGTGTCCCATCATTGGTGTCAGTGGGAGGAATAGTGCCCCATCATTGGAGTCAGTGGGAAGAATAGTGTCCCATCATTGGTGTCAGTGAGAGGAATAGTGTCCCATCATTGGTGTCAGTGGAAGGAATTGTCCCCCATCATTGGTATCAGTGGGAGGAATAGTGTCCCATCATTGGCGTCAGTGGGAGGAATAGTGACCCATCATTGGTATCAGTGGGAGGAATAGTGCCCCATCATTGGTGTCAGTGGGAGGAATAGCGCCGCATCATTGGTGTCAGTGGGAGGAATAGTGTCCCATCATTGGTGTCAGTGGGAGGAATAGTGTCCCATCATTGGTATCAGTGGAAGGAACAGTGTCCCATCATTGGTGTCAGTGGAAGGAATAGTGTCCCATCATTGGTGTCAGTGGGAGGAATAGTGTCCCATCATTGGTGTCAGTGGGAGGAATAGTGTCCCATCATTGGTGTCAGTGGGAGGAATAGTGCCCCATCATTGGTGTCAGTGGGAGGAATAGTGTCCCATCATTGGTGTCAGTGGGAAGAATAGTGTCCCATCATTGCTTTCAGCGTGAAGAAAAGGAGAAGACATTAACCGGCTCTGTTAGAGGGACATCAGTCCCCTTAATGCCCACCAGTGCTGCTGATCAGTGCCCACCGGTGCCACCTATTAGTGCCCATCAGTGCTGCCAATTGGTGTCCTCCAGTGCCACCTATCAGTGTCAATCAGAGCCCAACAGTGGCACTTATCAGTGCTGCCAATCAGTGCCACCTATCAGTGCCCAACAGTGCCACCTATCAGTGCCCTCCAGTGTCACCTATCAGTGAAGGATACAAATTACTTATTTGCAGAATTTAATAACAGAAACTAAGAATTTTTTTTTTTTTTAAATGTGTTTAGCAAAGAAAATAAAAATCCCAGCAGTGATTAAATACCACCAAAAGAAAGCTCTTTTTGTGGGAAAATAGTGATAAAAATGTCATATAAGTACAGCGTAGCATGACCGCGCAATTGTCATTCAAATTGTGACAGTGCTGAAAGCTGAAAATTGGCCTGGGCAGGAAGGGGGGGGGGGTAAAAGTGCATGGCATTGAAAAAATCAAGTAGTGGAAGTACCTGAATCTTTCTTGCTGTCCTTTTATCACACAACTCAGACTGGGGGAGGGAGATGCAGTAAAGGGAGCCAATCAATTGTGCTGCAGTGCTCATGTGCTAACAAAGGACAACGGATTGGAGGAGAGAGCAGAGTGACGGAGATCAGCTTGTGAGTCTGCACTTTTCTCCTTTTGCTCTGTCCAGTTGAAGGTCTGGAGGTGGCCACAGGGCCGCCTTAATATCATCATGGGCTCCTGGGTAAAGTAATGCACTGGGATTTCATTCCTGCATATGCGCAGGAGCCAATCATTCCGGCACTCCGAACACGGCACAGAGCCACGCATGCTCAACTCAGTTTCCAGCACAAGACAGTGAGCTGGTCGGGGCAGAGGTTGTGTATCTGGTATCTGCCCGGTCATTGGGCCAGATTCAGGTACCGCTGCGCACTTCTTACGGAGGCACAGCGTCCCGTTTTTGCCCTGCGCCCCCGCAAATTATCTGCGCTACGCTTCATTCACGAAGCAGTAGCCACGTAATTTGCGTGGGCGCTCCTCAAAAATGCCCGGCGTAAGGGCGCGTAATTTAAATGATCCCGTAGGGGGTGTGGATCATTTAAATTAGGCGCGTTCCCGCGCCGAACGTAGTGCGCATGCTCCGTCGGGAAATCTTTCCCAACGTGCATTGCGGCAAATGACGTCGCAAGGACGTCATTTGCTTCAAAGTGAACGTGAATGGCGTCCAGCGCCATTCACGATTCGCTTTACGCAAAAGACGTTAAATTTTAAATTCGCGACGCGGGAACGACGGGTATACGTAGCATTGGCTGCCCCTGCTAATAGCAGGGGCAGCCTTAAGCAAAAACCGACGTACGCAAACAACGTAAACTGCGTACGCAGGGCGCGCGTAGGGTTGTGAATCGGCGTTAGTATGCAATTTGCATACTATACGCTGACCACAACGGGAACGCCACCTAGCGGCCTGCGTAAGAATGCAGCCTAATATATGATGGCATAAGGAGCCTTATGCCAGTCATTTCTTAGGCTGCAGTCGGCGTATCGAGGTTCCTGAATCAGGAGCATTCGTTACGCCGGGCAAGTAAGCAATTGCGCTGCGTAACTATGGTTACGCAGACGCAATTGCTCTCTGAATCTACCCCTCTGTTTACAATGGAACTTTAGTTCCACTTTCACCCCACTAAAGAAAAATCAGGTCCCTTTCCCTACCAGACAGGACAGAGCTGTGTAAGCCTCAGGACTGGATGGACACAAATACAAATCCTCTGGGCAGGTATGAGATCTTTGCATATTCAGACTTCGGAGTTCATCTTTATAATTTATAAAAGTCACTCCTTTGGTGATTGTGAAAACAAGCCGGTGAATGCGCGGTGTTTCCTGCCGCAGACCCCCCCCCGGTGCGGCTGTTCAGATTGTTTTCTCCGTCTGTCAGAGGACACCTGAGTCTGAATTACAGTTATTACCGAGGAGACTTCTTCCTTTCAGCTGCTGCAACAGATTTCGGTGGTTAGGAAGCCGCCGCCCGTGTTTACTGACACATCCATCCAGAGATTGACCGAAGAAACACCTGATTTCCTCTACCATCAGCTGGGAGGGGTTCTGCGGATCGGCACAACCTCACGTGCCAGAGAGGTAACAGCTGATTCCTGATTGGCTGCTTCCATTGTGTGCACCTAAATGCAAACATATAGCTAGATTCACGTAGGGTGTCCTAACTTTGCGGCGGCGTAGCTTAGCGTGTTTAGGCTACGCCGCCGTAAGTAAGCTAGGCAAGTACATGATTCACAATGTACTTACCTGCTAAGTTACGGCGGCGTAGCCTAAATCGGCGGGCGTAAGGGCGCCTAATTCAAATGTGTTTGAGGGGGGCGTGTTTAATGTCAATGAGGCTTGACCTCACGGTATTTAAACTGCGCATGCGCCGGGCGCCTACATTTCCCAGCGTGCATTGCGGCTAAGTATGCCGCACAGGCCTATTGATTTCGACGTGGACGTAAACGACGTAAATCCCGATTCGCGGACGACTTACGCAAACGACGTAAAAATTTCGAATTTCGCGGCGGGAACGGCGGCCCTACTTAACATTACTATTCCACTAAGGCCTAGCTCTAACTTTACGCGGCCTATCTCTTACGCAAACGGCGTAAAAGTACTACGTCGGCCGGGCATACGTTCGTGAATCGGCGTATCTCCTCATTTACATATTCTACGCCGACCGCAATGGAAGCGCCACCTAGCGGCCATCCAAAATTATGCAATCTAAGATAGGATGGCGCAAGCCGTTCTATCTTAGATATGTTTAAGCGTATCTCTGTTTGAGCATACGCTTAAAAATAAGTCGGCGTAGATTCTGAGTTAGGTCGGCTTATCTACTGATAAGTCGGCCTAACTCTACCTGAAACTACCTAATAGTGTAGACCTCCAGGCAAACAGCTATAGCAGGGGTGTCCAAACGTGAGGGCCGACCATTTTGCCCGACATTCTTTGAAACATTGAAATTAAATGCAAATTAACTAATACACTGCCCAACAAGAATTCTCCTGCCTTTTTGGCTGTGTGTGGTCAAGATTTTAAGGATGGGCTTGGATATACCGTATATATATATATATATATATATATATTTGGATATACTGTATTTATATATATATTTGGATATACCGTATTTATCAGTGTATAACACACACCTTAACTGTAAGGCCCCATACACACGACCAAACATGTATGCTGAAACTGGTCCGCGGACCAGTTTCAGCATACATGTTCGGTCGTGTGTAGGCGCGAGCGGGCAGAATTCCAGCAAACATTTGCCCGCCGGGCCTTTTCCCAGCGGGCAAATGTTCCTGGACTTGTTTTAAAACCGTCCGCTGGAATCCTGCCCGCTCGGACATGTACGGTCGTCAGTACAGACCTACCGTACATGTCCGAGCGCCCGCCGTCCCTCGCATGCGTCGAATGACTTCGACGCATGCGTGGAAGCATTTAAAAGGCAGGCCCGCCCACGTCGCCGCGTCATCGTCGCGGCGACGGCGCGGACACGCCCTGCGTATTGTTTACGCGCGGACTTCTGTACAATGGTTAGTACAGCCATCGTACAGAAGCCCTCTGGCAGGCATGTACGGTGAAAACGGTCCGACGGACCGGTTTCATCGTACATGTTTGCCCGTGTGTACCCGGCCTAAGAGGGAAGTTTTTTTGTTTTTTTTTTAATAAAGAATTGTGAAGCAAATAAGGATCATTGCCCATCAATGCAGCCTAATCAGTGCCCATCTGCAGCCTCACCATTGCCATGAATGCAGCCTCTGAATGCAGACTCACCATTGCCATGAATACAGCCTCACCATTGCCATGAATGCAGCCTCACACGGGTCAGGTGAGGCACTGTCTGGGTTAGAGGCGGGCAGAGACCCAGACACATGTCTCAAAAACCAGACAGATGGCAACCCTAAGTGCGCCCCTGCAATCCTGGGACAGTCTTCGGCTGGGGACAGTGTCCTCAATACAGGTACTGTCCCCTGAAACCGGGGATGTCTGGTCACCCTATGCCAAGTTATAATAAGGCCAAGGGTGCCCACAGACTGGTATTTGCCTCACTAAGACCACCAGTTGGCCAGCCTGTCTGTGGACATCTTTGGAATGTCTTTTTTGCAAACCTGCTTGAATCTCCTTATACAATAATGACCACAAATGCTTATCACTCCTCCACATGGCCCAGAAAGTGACACTCCAATCATCTCACTTGTCCCTACCAGGGCTTGTCCGTCCAGCATGGTGTCCGGCTCAAGGTATTAGCAGATTCTGAAAAACATAAAGGCCAGTTGTTGGTGGTCAGCAGCATTATAAACCCACCTTGTGTGTGCGGACAATGAGACCGCAGAGGCCCGATTCATGTCTGGGGGGTTCCTGCATACTGCTGATGACAATATTTAGCATTTGTATAAAGCCAATATCCTTCTCCCATGCTGGTTGTCCAGAGTTCCCATCCAACCCATTAGCAGGAGCCGTGTTTCCTTTTCATAAAGAAAGGTGTTTGTCAGATTACAGGAAGAGAGCGGTGATTAAAGCTTGCTTCGTATGACAATGGAAACATTGTGCCTTCCATTCCCCCCATGAAGACTGATGCCATTGTTGACTGCCCCAGGCAGCACAGCTGAAAATTCGTACAGTGATATCCTGAAGATACAAGAACAACCTACATTGTCATCCACTGTCCATAGAATATCTGTGTCATCACTTTACGTAGTACAGTCCCTAGGATAAGTAATGGATAATGACCCTCTTACCAGACCCAGCAAAACTACAGCAGTGATCCCTCCAGCTGGACAATCGCTCACTCTGGGTTCCCCGGGGGCGACACTGGTCAGTAGTGTAGCATGTCTGTTCCCTGGCAGTGGCTCAGTCTTTCTCTCTCTCTGGTGGCGCTGGGCAGCGTGGCTCTCTCTCTGGTGGCGCTGGGAAGCGTGGCTCTTTCTCTGGTGGTGCTGGGCAGCGTGGATCTCTCTCTGGTGACGCTGAGCAGCGTGGCTCTTTCTCTGGTGGCGCTGGGCAGCGTGGCTCTCTCACTGGTGACGCTGGGCAGCGTGGCTCTCTTTCGGGTGACGCTGGGCAGCGTGGCTCTCTCTCTGGTGGCGCTGGGCAGCGTGGCTCTCTCTGGTGGCGCTGGGCAGTGTGGCTCTCTCTCTGGTGACGCTGAGCAGCGTGGCTCTCTCTGGTGGCGCTGGGCAGCGTGGCTCTCTCTCTGGTGACGCTGAGCAGCGTGGCTCTCTTTCTAGTGGCGCTGGGCAGCGTGGCTCTCTCTCTGGTGGTGCTGGGCAGCATGGCTCTCTCTCTGGTGGCGCTGGGAGGCATGGCTCTCTCTCTGGTGGCACTGGGCAGTGTGGCTCTCTCTCTGGTGGTGCTAGGCAGCGTGGCTCTCTCTGGTGGCCCTGGGCAGCGTGGCTCTCTCTCTGGTGGCGCTGGGCAGTGTGGCTCTCTCTCTGGTGGCGCTGGGCAGTGTGGCTCTCTCTCTGGTGGCGCTGGGCAGCGTGACTCTCTCTCTGGCGCCGCGCAGCGTGGCTCTCTCTAGTGTGTGTGAACCTTATTTTTATTATAATATAGATATGGAGGCAGCCAGATCTACTCAATCCATACACAATATAATATGCATATTCTTGAAGAACAGACTGTGTTCTGGGCATTCATCCCTGGGCACATACTGCCCTCAATCAGACTTTTACAGGTTGCTGGCAGTGGATGTGGATGGTGCCAGAATGCCAGGATCTCATGAATCGGGACTAAACATTCTGGAGCACACAGAATCTGGCGCAGCTGTGGATGATAGCCAATCAGCTTCCAGGTTCCTACGCTGACCCCTGCACTGACCTACCTGATTTCTACACTGACCACTACACTGACCTACCTGATTTCTACACTGACCTACCTGATTTCTACACTGACCACTACACTAACCTACCTGATTTCTACACTGACCACTACAATGACCTACCTGATTTCTACACTGACCTACCTGATTTCTACACTGACCACTACACTGACCTACCTGAGTTCTATCCTGACCTACCTGATTCCTGCACTACTCACCCCCCCCCCCTATATGAACAGTGTAGATCGATTGATTTTGCTCCCCTCTTTCCATGGCCTCCTTGATGATCTATCGGAGCGGGGCTCTCCCCAGCAACAGGTACTGTTCCCGACACCCAGCTGCTCCTGAGTATCCCCTGCCAAGAGCTTCTCCAATAGCCGCCATACGCTCTGCACCGCCCCTCCCCTCCCCTCCAATTGTTCTCACACACACACATGGGCCACCTGCACCAGAGGGATCATGGGGGACAGGCTGAACTACAGGAGTCCCAGGGCAGGGGTATAACACAACACGCTTGGGGGGCATAGTAATGATTTTGCGCCCCCCAAATGTTGCACCCGGGGCAAGAGTACCAGATGCCCCCCCCCTTCATGCCACTGCAATCCGGGGACAGACTGGCTTCAGAGATCGTGTCCTCAATCCGGGGACAGACTGGCTTCGGGGATCGTGTCCTCAATTCGGGGACAGACTGGCTTCGGGGACAGTGTCCTCAATCCGGGGACAGACTGGCTTCGGGGACAGTGTCCTCAATCCGGGGACAGACTGGCTTCGGGGATCGTGTCCTCAATTCGGGGACAGACTGGCTTCGGGGACAGTGTCCTCAATCCGGGACTGTCCCCGGAAACCAGGGATGTCTGGTCACCCTAGCATAGGTGTGAACCAGGCCTCAGTATGACAGATCTCAGGGACACACACACGGATGTTCTCCTTATTTGGTTAACAAAGCTTATCCACAGGAAGTGAACATGGATCTTGTGTCATTGTAAAGTCACTGCCCCCCCCTCCCCTCCCCTCCCCCAACAAATATAATGACCATGGAAGTGCTGATTCTGCGACTATGGGGGACTCTACTGAAATAAGTTGATGACCAAACAAAGGCGATTGTTGTTACATAGGAAGCTTCACATTTCATAACCAAATGAAGGCTCAGGGTATGAATCAGAATACAAATGACTGAGATACCCCCCTCCCCCAACCACACCGGATCCTGTCCTGAGTAGTCCTCCTCATCCTCCTTCATATGTTCTCTAGCTTTGTCATAGAAAGATCTGCTTCATTCTTCATCCCAACTACCATCACATAGGAATATCAGACATTGGTATTACAGTAGGGAATAGTTAGAGGCCCTGGTGGGGATTTATTTGGCCATCTGTGTCCCACCTGGAGGATTCCTCCTCACTTCCTGTCCTCCAGACACAACAGGAAGTGAGAGAACATTGCTATTATACAGGATGTATATAGCGCCAACAATATAAAGCAGGGGTCTCCAAACTTTCTAAATAAAGGACCAGATGACTGTCCTTCAGACATTAAGGGGGCCGGACTGTGGTCCCCCGAGAGTGGTGCCCCTAGGAAGCGTAGTCAATGTTAAGTATGGGCGTCGTTCCCGCGTCGAAATTTGAAAAGTTGACGTCGTTTGCGCAAGTCGTCCGTGAATGGGGCTGGACGTCATTTACGTTCACGTCGAAACCAATACGTCCTTGCGGCGTACTTTGGAGCAATGCACACTGGTATATGTACACGGACGGCACATGCGCCGTTCGTAAAAAACTTCAATCACGTCGGGTCACGAGTAATTAACATAAAACACGCCCCCCCATCCTCATTTGAATTAGGCGCGCTTACGCCGGCCGCATTTACGCTACGCCGCCGTAATTTAGGAGGCAAGTACTTTGTGAATACAGCACTTGCCTCTCTGACTTAAGGCGGCGTGGCGTAAATACGCTACGCCGCCATAAAGTTGCGGCGCGTACCTGAATCTAGGTATTAGTGTCTTGCTTTATATCAGGGATCTCTGAACTGTAAGAAAAAATGTAGCGCTAAAATAACATAAAGACAATGATATCTCTAAATGAATAATGAATAAATTAGAAATCACTTTACTGAAACAGTGATAATTTGTTTTACGTCGTTTGCGTTCGGCTTTTTCCGGCGTATAGTTACCCCTGCTATTATGAGGCGTACTCAATGTTAAGTATGGCCGTCGTTCCCGCGTCAAAATTTTGAATCTTTTACGTCGTTTGCATAAGTCGTTCGCAAATAGGGATTTGCGTAGAATGACGTCACCGTCGTAAGCATTGGCTTGTTCCGGTTTAATTTCGAGCATGCGCACTGGGATACCCCCAAGGACGGCGCAAGTGCCGTTAAAAAAAAAACGTCGTTCAAGTCGGGTCACGACGTATTTACATAAAACACGCCCCCATCACATCCATTTGAATTCCATGCCCTTACGCCGCCAAAGATACAGTACGCCGCCGTAACTTACGGCGCAAATTCTTTGAGGATTCGAGGAAAAAAATAAATAAGTTACGGCGGCGTAGTGTATCTTAGATACGCTACGCCCGACGCAAAAATGCACCGATGTACGTGGATCTGCCCCCAAGTGTAAAAAATTGTCCCGGTCCTTAAGTGGTTAAGTCGCACAGACAGATGTCAGCAAGTCGCACCTGAAGTCAAATGAAGTTGTGCGATTTCAATGTCAGATTCGGCGTGAACCGTGGCTAAGTAAATCACTTTTATGTAGCTTTTCCTAGCAACCAACAACTTGCACCTCCAGCCTTGGGATTCCTCCAGTGTCGTACATAGAGATTTACTAAAGTGGTGGCTCCAGTTCTTCCCTCCACTTCTCTCCCTGGATCCCCCATCTCAGGAATCAGGAGACACTCCTTAGTAGAAGCCTATTGGAGGAATGGAGGAGATTAGGAAATGTTCCCATCATATCGGGGAACGCAAATCTTTTAGCTCACTTGTGAACAATGTACCAAATGTTCAACAGCTTCATCCTGCATTGAGAAGGTGTGAGAGGAGCGCCATCTGCTGGGTGACTTTCAGTATTCCCCCTGCTCTCCCTAATCAGGTGCAGTCAGGTGTTTTGAATAAATAAAGTGATGAGCGCAAATATATGCACTGAACAATGTCGGTCAGTAAACACTGATATACGTGCAAACAAATGAACCATGTGGAAATTGCAATCAATTAATGCATGGATAATGAAAACGCCACTTAAATAATATATCCAAACACTAAGGGCCATATTCTCATAGAAGTTACGATGGAGTATCTCAGGATACTCCATCGTATCTCTCTTTTTTGGCCCGTGTATCTATGCGACTGATTCTTAGAATCATTTTCGCATAGATACACTTAAGATCTGCCATCTGTAAGTCACTTACACTGGCGGATCTTAAATGTAATGACGCCGGCCGCCGCTAGATGGCATTTACGTGAAGGACTCATTTGCGTATGCAAATGATCCTTCTACGCCAATTCCCGAACGAGTTCGCGTCGCGTAACCGTCGCTAACGTCGTTTGCGTAAGCGGAAACTTACTCCTGCTATATGAGGAGTAAGTTTCCGCAAGTCCCACGTAGGCCATGTTACGGATGGCGTCGGGTCCGCGTCGTGTTTTTTCGACGGGTACGTCGTTTCCATAAGTCGTTCTTGAATACGACTTTACGTCAATGACGCACACATCGGCGTCATTGACGTTTTCCGCCGAGAACTGGAGCATGCGCACTGGGCTTTTTGAAGCCCGGCGCATGCGCAGTTCATTAGAATCGGGGGCACGCTTAATTTGAATACAAGCCGCCCCCTTGGAGATCCGCCAGGCTACGCCGGGGCATTTACACTCCGCCGTCCCAACTTACGGAGCAAGTGTTTGGGGAATACAACACTTGCTCCTGTAAGTTGGGACAGCGGAGTGTAAGTGCCTTAAGCGCAGCCCGCGGATTTTTAGAGAGAATATGGGCCTAAAACCTATATGGTGACCCAACTCACATAACTGAAACGTAAGCTAATGCAAATGAAATAAAAAAAATGTCCAAAATATAAATAAAGAAATTCCATCCACAAAACAACTGTCAAAGGAAGTCGATAATATGATGATACAGATGAGTCTTCGCAAAAACGCTGAGCTCACAGAGCGCTTACCTCCCTGATGTGGGAAAATCGCTTCGAACAGATCCTCAAACCGAATGTATGGAAACGGCAACGTCCTCTCGGCTGGATAGGCAGTGCTGGTCTTCAGAAATATGGAGACTCACCCAGGAATGCAGGTGCAATATCACAAAAAAAGAGAGCAAAAGAAAGGGGACTCCCTTTGTGAAGTATATCAAACATACATTGAGATTTATTGAAGACTAAAATCTGCATTAAAATCAAACAACGCCAAATACAAACAATTCCGGTCGGACGGACGGGGTTCCGCGTCACTTCCGGTCACGTCTAGCTCGTACCTTACGCGTTACGTCACGACACGTGACTTCATCAGAGGTCACGTGTCATCACTAGTCCCGTGTTTTTTTTACAGTGGAATCAGAACTGATCTTATATAGAAGAACATTCAGGAAAATAAAAAATAAGATTTTACAGATACAACATTCTGTGGTTTAGGAACCAAAGCTGTTTTTTTTTGGTGATGATATTAATCTTGATAATTTCTTTCAGTTTTTTTAACCCTCAAAAATAAACCATAATGGATGTGACAACAGAATTATTATACAGGATTTATATGCCGCCAACAGTTGGCGCAGCGCTTTACAACATGAGGGTAGACAGTACAGTTACAAAACAATTCTATACAGGAGGAATCAGAGGGCTCTGATCATTAGAGCTTACAATCTAGAGGGAGGGTCAAGTGATACAAAAAGGTAATAGCTGTGGAGAAAATGTTAAAATACAGTCGTTAGGTGGGAGGCAGATAGGCTTCTCTGAAGGGGAGGGTTTTCATAGATCGTCTGAAAGTGGCCAAAGTAGGAGATAATCGGACAGTTTGGGGTAGGGAGTACCAGAGGATGAGAGAGGCTCTGGAAAAGTCCTGGAGGCGAGCATGAGAGGGGGTGACAAGGGAACTAGAGAGCAGGAGGTCTTGGGAGGAACGAAGAGGACGATTAGGTTGGTATTTTGAGACTAGGCTAGTGATGTAGCTGGGGGCAGAGTTGTGGACGGCTTTGTAGGTAGTTGTCGGTATTTTGAATTAACTTTGTTGGGTGAGCGGAAGCCAGTGGAGGGATTGGCAGAGAGGAGTAGCAGAGACAGAGCCATTGGTAGGGTGGATGAGTCTGGCTGCGGCATTCATGATGGACTGAAGAGGGGGTAGTCTATGTAGAGGTAAGCCAATGAAGAGGGAGTTTCAGTAGTCGAGTTGAGAGATGACCAGGGAGTAAAGTAAGTTGTTGTGTCATTGGTTAGAAAGGGACGTATTTTGGAAATGTTGAGGAGGCAAGATTTGGACAGTGATTGGACGTGGGGCTTAAAGGAGAGTTCAGAGTCCAGGACTACACCTAGGACCTTGGCATGTGGGGATGGGCTAATGGCAGTGCCATCAATTTTGACAGGGAGATCAGGGAAGAGGCACGTGGTGGAGGAAAAATTATAAATTTGGCTTTGGATAGATTGAGTTTGAGGAAGTGGTGTGACATCCAGACTGATATCTGTTAGTAAATTAGTCATATGGGAGGAGACGGAGGGAGTGAGCTGAGGGGTAGAGAAGTAGATTTGTGTGTGTCGTCAGAGTAGAGATGGTATTGGAAGCCATGAGAGGCTATCAGCTGACCCAGGGTGGCGATGTATATTGAAAATAGGAGAGGTCCAAGAACAGAACCTTGGGGGACCCCAACAAAGAAAAGAAGAGGAGAGAAGGAAGTAGAGTTGTAAGTAACGCTCAAGTTGCGGTTAGATAAGTAGGAAGAGAAGGGAGGAGGTGTATATTGAAAATAGGAGAGGTCCAAGAACAGAACTGTCACGTACCTTGTGGAGATCAAGCAGTAGAAGGGGCTTCTCTTGTAGCTCCTGTCCAACGCCCTGGTAGAGATGACAGGGAGGGGAGGACACAGAGTGGCACGAGGGCCAATGTAGTAGATGGCTCCCGTTGGGCCTTGGCAGAGACCTGATGGCTGGAGATCACTGGGCAGGTACTGAAGACAGGAACTCCCTGTTGCCGTAACAGCAGGTGGAGGTGTAACTGGAACGGAAGCCAGGGGGTCGTCAACAGCCGAGCAGAGCGGGTACCGAGATGTGAGGCAGAGACTAAGTCAGGATACAGGCCGGGTCTGGTACACAGTCGGGCAGCGAGGTACAGGAACATAAGGCAGGAGCAGAGTCAACACAAGCTGGGGTCACAAGTAGGCAGGCAGAGATCCAAGACTGATACAGATGAAGCCGGGTCAAGCACAAGGAACAGGTCTGGTAACAGGAAACAAGCTGAAAGACCACTCAGCAAAGTGTTCATGTCATTGCCTGGTTTAAATAGGTGCACTGGCGCCAAAGGACGCAAGTGTGCGCACACGCGCACCAATGCCAGCACGTGCACCAATGCGTGCATGCGTGCGCGCACGTGCGCCAGCTCACGCCCACGGATGCGCCAGTGCATGCCTTCTCTTGTGCACATCCTGGTATGCTCCTGCTTGTGCGCCAATGAGCGCTTGTTACCGGGTTTCTCTTACAAGAACCTTAGGGGGACCCCAACAGAGAAAGCAAGAGGAGAGGAGAAAGTAGAATTGTAAGTAAAGCTTAAGTGGCAGTTGGATAAGTAGGAAGAGAAGGGAGGAGGTGTAGATTGAAAATAGGAGGGGTCCAAGAACAGAACCTTGGGGGGCGCCAACAGAGATAGGCAGAGGAGAGGAGGAAGTAGAGTTGTACGTACCACTTAAGGTGCAGTTGGATAAGTAGGAAGAGAAAGTAGGAGGTGTATATTATTATTATTATTATACAGGATTTATATAGCGCCAACAGTTTACGCAGCGCTTTACAACATCAGGGAAGACATTATAGTTACAATACAATTTAATACAGAAATGATCAGAGGGCCCTGCTCGTTAGAGCTTACAATCTAGAAGGGAGGGAAATAGGGAGGGACCTCTCCTATTGAAAATAGGAGAGGTCCAAGAACAGAACCTTGGGGTACCCCAACAAAGAAAGGAAGAGGAGAGGAGGGAGTAGAATTGTAACACTTAAGGTGCAGTTGGATAAGTAGGAAGAGAACCCGTGAAGAGTACAGTCACGGAGTCCAAAGGCGTGGCTTTTTTTGAGGAGGAGGGGGTGGTCAACCATCTCAAAGGCAGCAGCAAGGTCCAAGAGTAGGAGTACAGAATAGTGTCCAATGGTTTTGGCTGTTAGTAGATCGTTTGTTCGTTTGTGGAGTGTTGAGGACGAAATCCAGACTGAAGGGGATCAAGAAGGCCATTCTTAGCAAGGTGGGTTGCTAAGTAGTCGGTTGCAGACCAGACGTTCAATGAGTTTGCATAAAAAGGGGAGCAAGGAGATGAGGCGTGGGTTGTGAAGAGTGGTTGGGTCAAGTGAGGGCTTTTTAGGTATGGGGCTGCCAAGTGTGTGTTTTAGAAAGTTGGGTAAGATGCCAGAAGAGCGGGAGAGATTGAAGATGTGGGTTAGAGAGTGTAGAATGGAGTGTAGAATGGTGCCAGAGGGTGAACGTAGCATTTGCGAGGTAACAGGGTCCAGAAGGCAGGTGGTTAGGTGGACATTAACACGTAGTTTAGCAACCTCGTCTATAGTGGTGGGGTTGAAAGAAGGAAGTAATGATTGTACCTGTGGGCATGAAGTGTAAAGCCTGGAGGGTATCTGAACATTAGAATTGCTATTAAAAGTAACTACTTTGTGTCCACAGATTGAAGACCTGAGAGGACTCTGCAGTCAGGACTGAGCAGACAGGATAATGGCGGTGGCAGGAGGTGGGTCATAAAATCTCAGGAATGTGGATTATTTGGGGCTCTCAGATATTGTCCTACCACTTATCACCTTTGTTTACAGGCGCTTGCTGCAAAAATACGTCTATATCTTCAGAGAGGATCAGTCTTAGGCCTCGTACACACGACAGAGGTTCTCGGCAGAATTCGGCGAGAAACTCGGTCAGAGCCGGATTCTGCCGAGAAACTCTGTCGTGTGTACACTTTCGGCCCGATGGAGCCGCCGAGGAACTCGTCGAGAAAATAGAGAACATGTTCTCTATTTTCTCGTTGTTCTATGGGAGCTCTCGGCCCGCCGAGCTCCTCGGCGGCTTCAGGGCTGAACTGGCCGAGGAACTCGATGTGTTTGGCACGTCGAGTTCCTCGGCCGTGTGTACGGGGCCTCACAGGAACTCATCCTTTCTTCACATAAAGCTGGCCATACACTAATAGAATTTCAAACGAACGTTTGTACAAAATTTCCTGTCATTTGAAAGTAATTCAAGATTTTGTTTCGATTTTGGAATGAATGGACTTTGCCACACGAAATCCACATACATTGTACATTCGGAGAAAAATAATAATTTCATCCTGCTCTAAATTTTCTCATCACTGCGGTTGAAAATGAAGGGCCTCAAAAATGATTAGAAAGACAAATGAACGTTCTTACAACGAAAAATGACGAATAAAATTCTACTAGTCGCATGGGTGCTCAACCTGTGGCTCTCCAGCTGTTGCAAAACTACAATTCCCATAATGCCTCAGCCTTTGGGAGACATGCTTGTACCTGTCAGCGGCTTGCAATGCCTCATGGGAATTGTAGTTCCGCAACAGCTGGAGAGCCACAGGTTGAGCACCCATGTACTAGTGTATGTTCAGTTTGCAGTTTTGAAGTTGTACCTATTGGTATAAGCCTATAATAAGGGCTTACCTATAGGTACAGTAAATATCTCCTAAACGTGTGCCGTTTAGGGGATATTTATTTTGTACTGTGCTGATGACATCGGCCCAGATTCACAGAGAGCACGGCGCACATTACGCCGCTGTAGAGTAACCCATATACGCTACGCCGACGCAGCGCAGAGAGGCAAGCATGGAATTCAGAAAGTCAGTGCTTCCAACGCTGCGTCAGCGTGGCGTGGGTATCAAAGGCGCAGGCCGGCGTAGGTGGAAGTGGGCGTGACCCATGCAAATAAGGCGTGACCCCATGTAAATGATGGGCCGAGCGTCAGACAAGTACTTATAACAAACTGCGCATGCGCCGTAACGTGGACGCATCCCCCTGCGACTGCTCACAACCACGTCGGAACAACTGCCTAAGATACGCCGGATCACTGCGTACGCCGTGAACGTAACCTACGCCCAGCCAGACACACGTCCAACGTAAAATGCGCCGGCTTGTGTTCCTTGGTGCAGACCTGTGCATGTCTACTGCTGGGTTGCACTTCCTTTATGGGGCATAACTTTACGCCGGACGTACAACTTACGCGCACCTCTCGTAGCCTGCGTCGGGCGCACGCAGGTTCGTGAATCGCCAAATTTCCCTCATTTGCATGTTTGAATAGCTAATCAATGGGAGCGGCACTATGCGCCCAGCCTAAGTGTGCGCCCACTCTATGCCGGCGTAAGCAAGTTACGTCGGCAGGGCGAAGCCTATTTTTAGGCGCATCTCCGTTTGTGGGTCTTGCGCACAGATACGACGGCGCACATTTGCACTTACGTCGGCGTAACTTGATATACGACGGCGTAAGTGCTTCGTGAATCTGGGCCATCATCTGCACATGCTCTTTTTTTTTTTATTAGCGAGTGCCGCAGTGGCGGCCCGTCCATTAGGGGTGCCAGGGCGCCGCCCCCTCTATCCACGGCTGCCACATCCTAATTAATGCTCTATGATCATGTCATTGAAAATCATGGGGTGCGACCTGTCATGCGACTTTAGTGTCCAAAGTCGTGTGACAAGTTGTGAATGGAGCCTGAGGGCCAGATTCTCAAAAGAGATACGCTGGCGTATCGCCTGATACGCCGTCGTATCTCTGAGTCCGCCCGTCGTATCTATGCGCCTGATTCATAGAATCAGTTACGCATAGATAACCATTAGATCCAACAGGTGTAAGGCTCTTACGCTGTCGGATCTTAAATTTCGCCGCTAGGTGTCGCCGACGTCGTTTTCCCGATCGAGTATGCAAATTAGCAAAATTCCCGAACGTACGCCCGACCGACGCAGTGAAGTTACGACGTTTACGTAAGATTTGCGATGCGTAAAGTTGCCCCTGGGTATATGAGGCGCAGTCAATGTTAAGTATGGCCGTCGTTCCCGCGTCGAAATTTGAAAATTTACGTTGTTTGCTTAAGTCGTCCGTGAATGGCGCTGGACGCCATTTACGTTAACATCGAAACCAATGACGTCCTTGCGACGTCATTTAGCGCAATGCACGTCGGGAAATTTTAGGGACGTCGCATTCGCAGTACGTTCGGCGCGGGAACGCGCCTAATTTAAATGATCCACGCCCCCTAGCCGGATCATTTGAATTAGGCGGGCTTGCGCCGGAGGATTTACGTTACGCCGCTGCAACTTTACAGGCAAGTGCTTTGTGAATCAAGCACTTGCCCGTAAAACTTGCGGCCGCGTAACGTAAATGAGTTTCGTTACACCGCCGCAAAGATGCGGCGATCTACCAGAATCTGGCCCTTAATCTCCCCCCTGCGTCCGCCATTAACAGATTCCTCCTTCTCTCGTCTTCTGCCGCCATCCTCCCATTGCGTTCACTTGAAGGAGCGTGCCGCATGCAGACCATCATATTGCAGTGACTATATTTTTCATTTACTGGCGTTTGTCCGAAGAGCGGATTCCGAAGTGTAATCAGATATATTTCCTGCCTGTTGCCGTGTCAGGCGGGGAGGATTTACACTGGGGGGGGGGGTGTAGAAGTGGACAATCCTGAGAATAGCTCTTGAAGTCATTATCCCTGAAAGGTAATCAATGGCCGCCTACCGCAGAGAGCACTTTGCAGCCTCTCCTCCCCGCAGAATAGTTTTGTTAGCAGTTTTCTCCTGACACTGACGTGCGATCGGAGCGATAACATTCGCTGATCCTAATCAATTACCCGGCGGCTTCTGATATTGTTTCCACTCATTAAAGCGTCTTCTACTCTCGGCTCATACGGGAGGCAGAATAAAATGAGAAAACTGTTCAAGAGTCAACTGCTAATAAAATGCTTGTAGGATTTATAGAAATCCCCCTCGGGGGGGATCTTTCACAAATAGAACAGTTTATTCTGGGGGGGTTGGTGGTGCTGAATCTGTAAAAGGCTGTAGACTCTGCGTTGGGCTCCAGGGATACTAATGAGATGGGGATCTGCTGAACAAGGGTACTAATGAGATGGGGATCTGCTGAATGGGGGTACTAATGAGATGGGGATTTGCTGAACAGGGGTACTAATGAGCTGGGGATCTGCTGAACAGGGGTACTAATGATCTGGGGATTTGCTTAACGGGGGTACTAATGAGATGGGGATTTGCTGAACAGGGGTACTAATGAGATGGGGATCTGCTGAACGGGGGTACTAATGAGATTGGGATCTGCTGAACGGGGGTACTATTGAGATGGGGATCTGCTGAACGGGGGTACTATTGAGATGGGGATTTGCTGAACGGGGGTACTAATGAGATGGGGATCTGCTAAACAAGGGTACTAATGAGATGGGGATCTGCTGAACAGGGGTACTAATGAGCTGGGGATCTGCTGAACAGGGGTACTAATGATTTGGGGATTTGCTGAACAGGGGTACTAATGAGATGGGGATCTGCTGAACGGGGGTACTAATGAGATGGGGATCTGCTGAACGGGGGTACTAATGAGATGGGGTTCTGCTGAACGGGGGTACTAATGAGATGGGGATCTGCTGAACGGGGGTACTAATGAGATTGGGATCTGCTGAACGGGGGTACTATTGAGATGGGGATCTGCTGAATGGGGGTACTAATGAGATGAAGATCTGCTGAACAGGGGAACTAATGAGATGGGGATCTGCTGAACAGGGGTACTAATGATCTGGGGATTTGCTGAACGGTGGTACTAATGAGATGGGGATCTGCTGAATGGGGGTACTAATGAGATGGGGATCTGCTGAACGGGGGTACTATTGAGATGGGGATTTGCTGAACGGGGGTACTAATGAGATGGGGATCTGCTGAACGGGGGTACTAATGAGATGGGGATCTGCTGAATGGGGGTACTAATGAGATGGGGATCTGCTGAATGGGGGTACTAATGAGATGGGGATCTGCTGAATGGGGGTTCTAATGAGCCGAGGATCTGCTGAATGGGGGTACTAATGAGATGGGGATCTGCTGAATGGGGGTTCTAATGAGCCGAGGATCTGCTGAATGGAGGTACTAATGAGATGGGGATCTGCTGAACAAAGGCACTAATGAGCTGGGGATCTGCCAAATGAGGGCACTAATGAGCAGGGGATCTACTGAACGGGGGTACTAATAAGCAGGGGATCTACTGAACGGTAGTACTAATGAGCTGGGGATCTGCTGAACGGGGGTTCTAATGAGCTGGGGATCTGCTGAACGGGGGTACTAATGAGCTGGGGATCTGCTGAACGGGGGTACTAATGAGCTGGGGATCTACTGAACGGGGGTTCTAATGAGCTGGGGATCTGCTGAACGGGGGTACTAATGAGCTGGGGATCTACTGAACGGGGGTTCTAATGAGCTGGGGATCTGCTGAACGGGGGTACTAATGAGCTGGGGATTTTCTGAACGGGGTTTCTAATGAGCTGGGCTTATACTGAGCCCCATTAAAAAAAATATAAAACACACACACATGTGCCATTTTCCAAGCCTTATTAAAGCTTCACTGAAGTATCAACAAAACATAATAAAAAGCTTGTACTGGTACGCACTTTAGGTGGAAGCACGTGTAAGCGATCCCTTACTTTGCAAAACAAAGATGGCGACTTCCGTGTCCTCCGATACGTCCTCCTCCAATGTAGACATGCAAGTGATCCTGTAAACTGGACATTATGTCTATTTGTGTAAATAATAAGTAATAGAGTGTATATATAATAGAGTGTGTATAGTAGAGTGTATATATAATAGAGTGTATATAATAGAGTATATATAGTAGAGTATATATAATAGAGTGTGTATAGTAGAGTGTATATAATAGAGTGTCATGGAGCTGAATGCTCTCTGATAATATGAACAAGAAAAGAATGAATTCCCCGGAGTAGCAGATCCTGGTGTTCTTCTGTCTTATCTCTATTCAGACAACGAGTGACGTCGTATTCCTCAACATTTTCTGCATAACTTCACTCCAGATTATTTCGGATTCCCTACATAACCTCAGATCAGCAGATAATGGCCACGTGTTTCCCCCCTTGCTAAAAAATAATAATAATCAAATCTATATCAGTGCCACCTCATCAGTGCCTCCTCATTAGTGTCACCTATCAGTGCCCATCAGTGGCACCTATCAGTGCCACCTCATCAGTGCCTCCTCATTAGTGTCACCTATCAGTGCCCATCAGTGAAGCCTCATCAGTGCCCACCAGTACCGCCTCATCAATGCCTCCTCATCAGTGGCACCTATCAGTGGCGCCTAACGGTTCCTCCTCTTTAGTGCCCACCAGTGCCGCCTCATCATCGCACATCAGTGAAGGAGAAAAATTACCTGTTTGCAAAAATGTTTACAAACTATGAAAAAAAAAAAAAAAAAAAACTCACAATTTTTGGTCTTTATTTAGCAAAAAAAATAAAAAATCCCAGCGGTGATCAAATACCACCAAAATAAAGCTCTATTTGTGTGAAAATAAATGCTAACAATGTAGTTTGGGTGCAGCGTTGTACGGCCGCGCGATTGCCATTCAAAGTGCGACAGCGCTGAAAGCTGAAAATTGGCCCGGGCAGGAAGGGGGTAAAAGAGCCCGGTAGGCAAGTGGTTAATCTTATTTTAAAAAAATAAAATAAATTGTCAGGACATGCGCTTTAATTACATTTTTTTAAAATAAGGCAACAAAGAAAAAGCGAAAGGGCCTGATGTAGAGAAAAGCCCGGGAACAGTGGGCCAGATTAACAGAAAAAGTACGCCGGAGTATCTGCTGATACTCCGGCGTATTTTCAAATTTGCCGTGTCGTATCTTAATTTGTAATTCACAAACAAAGATACAACGCCTTTGTACGCCTTCGGATCTTAGGTGTAATTTTCCGGCGGCCGCTGGGTGGAGATCGCGTCGTTTTCCAGCGTCGGGTATGCAAATTAGCTGTTTACGGCGATCCACGAAGGTACGCGCGTTCGTCGCATTCTCTTATGTCGTCGCTAGTCGGTTTTTCCCGTCGCAAGCATAAGCCTGCTTTTTAATGGCTTACATTTAGAACAGCCATGTTAAAGTACGGGCGTCGTTCCCGCGTCAAATTCTACATTTTTTTTTTTTTTGCGTAAGACGTCCGGGAATACGAAACGACGTAACGCACGTCGCCGTTCAAAAAATACGTTGGGGCGCCGTAATTTCGCGCAAAGCACAGCGAGAAATTTTCACACAGAGCATGCGCAGAACGTTCGGCGCGGGAGCCCGCCCAATTTAAATGGTACACGCCCCATTTGAATTAGGCGGGCTTGCGCCAGACGGCTTTACGTTACACCGCCGTAAGTTTACACGCAAGTGCTTGGTGAATCAGGCACTTGCGCTGAAAACTTGTGGCGGTGTAACGTAAAGATGATATGTTACGCCGCCGCAGATCTCTGTGAATCTGGCACAATTTTCTTATCTTAATGTCATTTTTGCCGGACGTTGATTCCTACAAATATACTCCTCTCTGCTGATCAAAAGACTTTTAAAGGTTTATAGAAAGATTTTCTTTTTTTTCTTCTTTTTTTTTTTTTTTTTCAGTGAGGCTAGTCATTTATTGAGATAATAATAGGTGGTAAATTGCCATTACCCGGGCAAGAACGAGTTTTAGCTTAAAAATAGCTCCTGGTGTTCCTCATTACCAGGCTGAAGCAACATCTCAGCTGACTGATCTGAACCCGGGAGAGCCTGACAATGACCCCCTTTATGGTTATAATTAGTCCCGTCACTCCCGGTGACATTTCCAGACAAGCCCAACGTTTTGCTGGAAAATAAATCTAATTTGCTGGAGGAAAAATAGAAAAGTATTTTGTTTTCAAATCGGGGGAACAGAAAGCCTGTCTCGTCTCATCGCAATACCATTTATTTATTTTTTTTATATTTTTTTTTCTTAGAATTTTTTTTGTTATATATATATATATATATATAAAAAAATTTATAAGAAAAAAAAATATAAAATAAAATATATATATATATAAAAAAATAATATCTTCTAAGAAAAAAAAAAATATATATATATTTCTTAGACGATTTTATATATATATAAAAAAATCTTCTGAGAAAAAAAAAAATATATATATATATATATATATATATATATATATATATTTTTTTTTCTTAGAAGATTTTTTTATATATATATAAAATCGTCTAAGAAATATATATATATATTTTTTTTTTCTTAGAAGATATTATTTTTTTGTGTGTATATATACACACACACACACACACACACACACACACACACACACACATATATATATATATATATATATATATATATATATATATATATATATATATATATATATATATATATATATATATATATATACACGCACACACACACACACACAAAAAAATAATATCTTCTAAGAAAAAAAAAAATATATATATATATATATATATATATAAAATCGTCTAAGAAAAAAAAAAATATATATATATATATATATATAAAATCGTCTATTTTTTTTTTCTTAGAAGATATATATAGATATATATAGGCAGATCCACAGAGATCTGCACCCGCGCAGCGTATATGAGATACGCTACGCCGCCGTAACTTACCCAGCTTTGGTTCGAATCCATAAAGAATTTGCGCCGTAAGTTACGGCGGCGTAGTCTATCTCTCACGGCGTAACGGCGCGTAATTCAAATCGGCGAGTAGAAGGCGTGTTTCATTTAAATGAAGCGCGTCCCCGCGCCGAACGAACTGCGCATGCGCCGTCCCTAAATTTCCCGTCGTGCATTGCGCTAAATGACGTCATTTTTTTTTTTTACATGGACGTTAATTACGTCCATCCTGATTCACGGACGACTTACGCAAACCAAATTTTTTTTTTCAAATTATACGCGGGAACGACGGCCATACTTAACATTGAGTACGCCACCAAATAGCAGCTTTAACTAAAAGCCGACTAGAGACGACGTTAAAAAAATGCTCGTACATTCGTGGATCGTCGGAAATAGCTAATTTGCATACTCGACGCGGAAAACTACGGGAACGCCACCCAGCGGACGCCGAAGTATTGCATCTAAGATCCGAAGGTGTACGCCTGTCGGATCTAACCCAGAAGCCGTTGTATCTTGGTCTGAGGATTCAAAACAAAGATACGACGCGGGAAATTTGAAAGTACGCCGGCGTATCAGTAGATACGCCGGCGTACTCTCTTTGTGGATCTGCCCCATATTATTTTCTTTGAAAAAAAAAATCTTCTAACCACAAGCCATATCTTTCCTGTTTATCTGAAATATAAGCCATGGACCACTGCAGCATTCGTCACGACAAAAATAAATAAATAAAATAAAATAAATCTACCGGTTTCCTATTTTAGGGTAAACAATTCTTTGCTTTAAAAGAAAAAAAAAAAAGGATGATGAA